>NC_140237.1:18745391-18840391 GCF_949987555.1 Borostomias antarcticus
AAAATCACTCAGTTCAAACACAAATCCACTGACTAGCCAGGGACATGAGAGCTTTGTATCTTTCAGAAAACAGACCAGCCCTGGCCTGAGGAAACGAGATAATTCAGCAAGTTAAAAAGTAGGATGTGAAACTAAAATGCTGGGTTCAAATGATATCGCGTTTCTGTAAATTCACTGTAATGTGTGTGACTGTAATGTGTGTCACATTGGGGTGCAACTGTCTCGGCCAGCTAGCTTTCATCTGCCAGATGCTACAGTAGGTGTGACCTAATGTGTTTCTCTCCACTCTCAATTCTTCATCCTCTGTCTCTTCGCCTCCTCTGATTCTGCATGAATGGAGAGTTCGGCCCTCAAAGGAGCACAGATCCAATCGCAGATCCGATCAGAGATATGATGGTCCGACAGTGTCCACTTGTGATCTATCACACATTCGTATGCCGCCAATCCCATCATATGCAATATCAGCCGTTGATAAATGTGGCAGATGAAAAAATCGTCATTTAAATATCCCGGCCCTACATATTCTGGGCTCGCCCCTGTAGAAATACGACCAAAATGAGAAGTTTCTCAGACTCTCGTCCAATAACAACTCTTCACTCTCCATGGAAAGATTCCGGAAAATGTGAATGAAATTCAAGTCTCACCAAAGTGTTTTGTTTTCCTACTTGACTGTTGTTCTAACTTTGTAGTTCATAGATCAGTCTGTTAAAACTACAAATTGTTCCTGTGTGACATCACTTCCCTGTCCTCTTCATCCTGAAACTGTCACTTCCTTTTTAACGTTATAAACTATCGCTTTCGTTCCCCAGTCACTCACTCTTGCCTGGATTCACTTCCTGTGCTCGTCCGAATTTGCAAATCGTAACATAGAATAAACTTTTTGTCTTTGTTTGAAACCAGCTTGACCGACCACCTGCGTGCTCTTATTTTTAAACCAAGTATAAAAATACTTTCATAATTTGGCGACGAGGAAAAAGAGAGCCTTTGAAAGACGACTGCCGGTTTTTCAGCAAGCTCTGGAAGAGAAACGTGGGCCCACGTCAACTTTATAGTTGCGGAACGACTCCGGGGCACCGTCGTAGTCGGGGGGGTATTTTCCTGGAGCCTGCTGTTCCGTAGCTCGCTGAAAAGCTGGTATGTTGGTCGAATCTTCTTATAAGTGGTCCTGCATTGTTTGTTCAGCTGTGTTGACATTGACCATAGTTTTATTCGCACCGGTTATATGATTCTGTGTTCTTCACTACATCGGGTTATTTTGTTCTGCATTATACAAGGTGGTTACATAGGCCGTTGGCTGCATGACTGCTTACGAAAACCTGTGCTAGGTTGGGTTTTGAGGCGTTTAAGTTACCTCGGATAAGCCTGGTTCTGTGTCGTGAGGTTGCGCGACTCAACATGGGTTTTTACTCCAGCTGTGTAGGGCACAACAACGGAGATGGCTGTGATGGTTGGAGAGTTTATTTGAAACCCCGGGTGATTAGCTAAGTTAGACGAGGAGGCCTTTGTTTCGTTTTGTTTTGTTTGAGTTGTGTTTGTCTAGGTTGACTTTCTTGTCTTGGGATTTGAGATCCTGTTTTCTGGGTTTTTGTTTAGTGTTAATCTTATGTATATGCTGGCTACATTTTGTGTTTGTGTTTAAAGTCCCAGTTAACCAAAATCAGAGATTTGCTTGAAAACACATTCTATGTGTTAGTGATGCATTGCTGATAACATGTAAAAATGGGATGAACCATGTGTAGTACTGAATTGTGAAGTTAGACCAGTTTTGTGTTTTTGACCAGTTTTGATTTCTGGATTTTCTGGGCGGGCTTAAAACGGTACCGGATGACGTAGAGCGGTGTTCTTAGCATATCCCCGCCCTAACACTATATAAAGCTAGAACGGATTTGAATCTTTGGTTCTCCTGCTCAATCTTGAGTCTAGAATTAGCTAGTTTTAACCAACAGTCTAGAATTAGCTAGTTTTTCTTAGTTAGCAATGCCTATGCATAAAACTAAACGAAAATGCATCCTTCCTGGATGCCAGCAGGAATGGGATGATAAGGTCTCCTTCTTTCACTCCCGAGTAAAGCTGAAATGAGAAGCAAATGGTTAGCATTTTTGAAGAGCCATGGTGTTACAGAGTCTGTCACCGCTAGCGCCCGCCTCTGCAGCAAACATTTCACTCCCGAAAGCTTCTGCAATTATAATATGAGGCTTTTGGGTTTCACGGACTCACGACTGGTCCTGGTGAATTCGGCGGAGCCAACCATCTCCCTCCCCGGCCTCCATTCTCCTCCTGTCGCATCAACCTTTGGTGCCGACACCGCTGCCTTGTGTGCTTATAGCTAATTAACGTTATAACGTTAGCTAGGTAACGTAAGCAATAGGAAAATACACTGCTACGTTAATCTACAAAATGTGTCTTGACATTTATGTGGTAATGTCAGCTATGATGAATTATATGTAATCTTAGGAGGAATTATAGCTAACATTAGCTATGTAGTTTGTTGCAGATGGGAGTGTGTATATAACCTTAGTCTAGCTAACATAGCTAGCAGCACCGACCAGGCGACCACCCACCAAATAACGTTACGGATGATATATTATGACTATAAGCGTTAACTATACAGAAACTGCCTGCCATATTTGTGGCACCTGATGTGCGTAAGGGTTCACCGGTAATGGTTACAGTATATTTCTCCAGCGGGAGACCGGGAGGCGGGAGCGAGGGGGATGGTTAGGTAGACCAGCTGCAGCTGGAGAAAGACGCACCCTCTCCCAGTGAAGCGGTGCTCGGCGGCTACTGGCTGAACATCCCAGTTCTGTTGGATATGTTGCGGGAAAGTTGAAGCCGAGTGCTCGTTATTCTCACACATAACATTGCCAACGAGAGTGGATGAGTCTGTCCCGATTATCAACTCCGGTAGTGTATGCTTCTTCGCGCTATCAGCGCTGTTCAAGCCAGTGACTAAAAGGTACATTTTAAACAACTTTTTCCATTGATCCCAAGGGACGACAGGATCGCCTGGGAGGGATAGGAATGGGTCCGGAGGTGGCAGGGAGAAAATAGGGACAGACTCATACATTCCTCGTTGCCTGTTTTTGTATTTTGCATCTAAGGGCAGTAACACTGGCGCGTTGGTATAGAGTAGCTACAGTTTTACCTATGTTGTTTGTCAGGAGGTAGGTTAGGAGGAAGCATCTGTGCGTTTGACTCATTAGACAAGTGTAATTTCAACTCCTCTCTGTTTTCACAAAGCTGTGCCTTCCTACCACAAAAGAGACGGCGTGCCAGTGTGACAATATGCAGACCAGAGAACGGTACTATTTGACAGGTTCTTCCCTCCACACCCCCTCCCCACGCAATTGGGTGTGGCTTCGGTGCCTTCAGCAGACACGCCCCCACAGTCTCAGACCAGAGAATGCTGCTGATTTTTAACCGATTTTGAAGCCTTATTTTATATACTTAGCGACATTTTTTATCAGTCAGATTTGGCTGGGTGGTTAATGACATGTTTTCCTGTGGTGTGTGAAGCTCATAACAAAAATGTGAACTGGGTTAACCTGGACTTTAAGTGTCTGCTGTTGTGCTGGCTTTGTTTTGTGTTAGTTTTGGGGTTATTTTTGATTTTTACGGCACTCTGTGCTCAGCCTTTATTCTTTTGTTCTGCTCCAAGCTAGCTATCTTCTCTGTTAGCTATGTTTTTCGTTGTTCTATTGTTTCAATGCTAGCTTCCACGTGCTAGGTAGTACACCAATTCAACAATTTTATTTTAAGGGGTAGTTCACACAAGGTCACACAAAATATCCTATTTCAACCAGGCCTATAGAAACTGTGGCAGGTCAGGTTAATAGCCTACCTCGCTCGCCCACTCCTCACACCTCGGCTGAACGATAGGACACTCATAGGTCTTCTACAGAGCATAGCATCACTGATATGACTATCAAAGCTCGTATTTAAATAAGTGACTGAAGCCGACCCATAACTTTTCATTTGTTAATTTTGACAGCTAATAAGTATGTCACCAGTACGGGTAATTGGTGTAACATTAATTTAACTTAAAGCCTCTGGAAACTCAAATCCACAAAAGTTTTCTAACTATGTAATTTAGTGTATTATGTACATAATAAACAACATGTAAAGGTATTAGCAATTACTTTCTATCAAAATTCGAAGTATTCTCATTTAAGTTTTTGTAACATTCCTGACAGTGGGTTTGAAATGGGAGTTGTTTAATTCGTTTAATGTGACGTCATTATATCTGAGATCCAATCATTAAAAAATGCACATTAGTAAATCCTACCTCCCCGCTAAATCTGCCTCGTCGACAGCACATTTGCAGTTAGCTAACATATTTGATCCAGCCTAGTATCTTTGTCTATTTTTATCTATCCATCTACCGGTATCTATTTTTATCTATCCTCTATCTCCCCACCCTGTGCACCATCATGATTGTTTGTGCTGTCCCTTGGTGCTCATCGGTGAGATGACAACAAGTCATTCTTTAGTTTTCCAACTGTGTTGGATTTAGAGAAACAGTGGACCGTGTTTTTGGTGAGCCGTGGTGGAGCAGTCCGGAAACATACCTTCATATGCTGCGCTCATTCATTAAATTCTGCCAGAAAGCCATGGGTTTTGCACAACGGCTATGTCTTGTAGCTGGAGCAGTACCTTCTCTCCCTCCACTTCAGCCTCTCCCCAATGCCCAGAGCATAGAGATCGATCATGTAAGTTACTTGCTAATGATAAAGTTTAAGTAAATGTTCTACGTTTATTGTTAACCTCACCTTTTTCTAAAGAAATCTAACATTGTTAGCTTGCCAACTCAGTGCTTTGTAGCTGCTTAGCAGCCTAAAGTTAGCACTAGCTAGTATGGTTAGAACTAGCTCTGGCTAACTAATTCTACTAATGGATAGAAAAGCATTTTGGAACTCACCATTCAGTGATCGATTAGAATGAATTATTTGGAGATGGCAGGGCTTCTACTGTATTTCTGCATCCTCTGAGAATTGAGTATCTGACGGCTCAAACATATACGGCTGGACTTTTAGTTGCTGTGCATAGTGCGTTGCTAGTTTTGATGAGATTGTTTGTCATTGGCGGATCAAAATGTCAATCAAATCCTGATCTGACGCGCCCACACATTCCTGAGAAATGGTCTAGAGAGCAAAATGAGCCGTTTTTTAACACTTTTTTCGAAGGGTTCTGAACGTTTATTTTAACTCAGATTTTTGTGGATGCTTAAAGAGACACTAACATTTGATATCATATATGCATTTTTACTATTTCAAGCCAAGTTTCCAGAGTCTTTAAGACTTGTAAGGCTGCATATAAGTAGGCTCAAAATGAAAGTGTAATTACTCTTACACCAAAAACCTGTTGACCACTTACAAACAAAAAATACCCATTTATGTTAGGGATAGCCTATATAACACATAGAGGAGGCCTTTACAAAATATAATACTATGCCATAAGGTAAGCTACATACTGTACTTTGAAGTGATGAATAAACCTATGTGGCTGTGCTGAGCTTAGATGCCAGACAGAATCAGTCTCATGACAATTCTCAAACTTGCGTACATGGTCTGAGACTTGATGTGAGATTTGTTTGCAGTCTCCGCTCACGTCCAAATTGATAAATGTTGAACGTGGCGAGGAAATGACCGTACGCCCAGTTTTCTGCCCTACGATCACTTAGTAAATGAGGCCAGTGAGAGGAGGGATACATTCATGGGGCCTATTCACTCAGCTGGGCTCTATCGTTCCATTTCTTCCAGTCAAGGGTTAATCTCCTCTGATTAAATACATTTCCAGCATACCACACACGCACACATGCACACACACACACACACATACGTTTACACATACGCACGCTCACACACTCACACACACGGACATATGCATGCACGCGCACAGGTACGCCCATACACAAACACACGCACACACACATGCACACATGCACACATGAACACAGAAACACACATCCCCGCAAGCACCCCAGTAGACACATACAAACACACAGTGATGTTGGCATTAATCAGTGCTGTGGTGTTTTAGCTGGTTCACGTTGTAGACTGAATGATCTGTAGAAAGGGCAAACAGGATGAATGAGTTTCCAGCACGCACACACACACACACACACACACACACACACACACACACACACACACACACACACACACCTAATACCTAGCTGAACTCTGTCACTATTTTTCTATTCTGCCCGAGTTTGTAATCAACCAAATTTGATTTGGCAGGTTAATTTGTCTATTGATTGGACAAACTGGGCTGCTGGCGGCTCTCCTGGACCAGGCGATACTGCTATAAAAGTCCCACCCAATCATTTCCCCTCTGAGACAGTCAATTACTTTAATACACCCTGGGGGTCTGGGGCCATGGCTGTCACACAGGAGGGAAGGCACGGTCTGGCCCCCCCAGGGGAGATGAGGAGGGGGAGGGAACATGGAGAGACTAGATACAGGCACAGACAGACAGAAAGACAGACAGAGAGACAGACAGACAAGCACAGACAGACAGACAGACAGACAGGCACGCACAGACAGACAGACAGACAGACAGACAGACAGACTACATGTAGAGGTGCAGACAGACAACATAGAGGTGCATACAGACAAACAGACTACATATAGAGGTGCAGGCTGACAGACAGACAGACAGACAGACAGACAGACAGACAGACAGACAGACAGACAGACAGACAGACTACATATGGAGGTGCAGGCATAGAGGTAAATGGTAATGGTAAATGGTGTAGATAGACTACATATAGAGGCACAGACAGACAGACAGACAGACTACATACTGTATAGAGGTGCAGACAGACAGACAGACAGACAGACAGACTACATATAGAGGCACAGACAGACAGACCACATATAGAGGTGCAGACAGACAGACAGATTACATATAGGGGCACAGGCAGACAGACAGACTACATACAGTATAGAGGTGCAGACAGACAGACAGACAGACAGACAGACTATAGAAGTGCAGACAGACTACATATACAGTAGAGGTGCAGACACAGACAGATGCACACAGGTGCAAATAGACAGACAGACTGACATATTTGTTTTTCTGTGGAAATAAAATAGTTATAAACACACAGACACACACACACACATATACACACACAAACACACAGGCTTGGACTGGGAGTGCAGGAGGCAGCAGGCAGCCTCAGAGCAGCGCTGGTGAGCATCAGGAAATGAGCTGGAAGAGACGCCACGGCCAGACTGCACTCAGATCATCAGGACTGCACTCAGATCATCAGGACTGCACTCAGATCATCAGGACTGCACTCACATCATCAGGACTGCACTCACACCATCAGGACTGCACTCACATCATCAGGACTGCACTCAGATCATCAGGACTGCACTCACACCATCAGGACTGCACTCACATCATCAGGACTGCACTCACATCATCAGGACTGCACTCACATCATCGGGACTGCACTCACATCATCAGGACTGCACTCACATCATCGGGACTGCACTCACATCATCAGGACTGCACTCACATTATATGGTTTTCCTGACTGTATGTGTGATAGAGGCAGAAAGACAGAGTTTGTGTGTATGTGTGTGTGTGTGTGTGCGTGTGTGCGTGTTTTTGTGTGTGCGCAGTGGAGAGGGAGTGGGTGAGTGAGTAAGACTGACACAAGGGCTGAGTTGTTGTCTCTTTTTATTTAATGTGTTTTTTCTCCACTTGTCTACTCCTCCCTCCATCCTCTCCCCTAACCACACTCTCTCTCCTCCACCACTCCTCCTTCTCTCCCTCCATCCTCTCTAATGTGTCCTCTCTACCTGTCTACCCCTCTGCCTGCTGCAATTCTCTATCCTTTCTCGCCATTCCAAACCAATATAGTATTCCCTCACTCTGTCCCACAGGAAAATGCACACCTGCAGCACACTGTTTAACCACCCCCTCTCTTCTGCCCTCCCTCCCCCCGGTCCCCCTCTCTTCACCTCCCTCCTCCCCCCGGTCCCCCTCTCTTCACCTCCCTCCTCCCCCCGGTCTCCCTATCTTCTCCTCCCCCCTCCCCCCGGTCCCCCTCTCTTCTCCCCTCCCTCCCCCCGGTCCTGTCGTCTGTCATCACACAAGGCTTCTGAGCTGCCAGCGGAAGTCAGTAGAAGTGACAGAGACTTTATCCAGGAGACCATAAGCCTTGACAGCAGATGTATGGTAGCTCCAAGCTCTGCTGCCTCTCAAACAGAGACTGAGTTCTACATCTCAGACTGAGAGACTGAGTTCTACATCTCAGACTGAGAGACTCATTTCATTTCAATTTTATTTGGAAGGGACCATGTGCAATTAAAACATAAATGTAAAAACATTTGATGCATCGCACCAGAGTTAGCCTTAGGCTAATTTGCATCGGCAGTCCCTGTAAACAGGTAACAGATAAAAACAACAGACATAATAAGTAAACAAAGTTTTCTTTAGTAATATGATCTTTAAACGCCTTTCCCCACTTGCTCCAGCATGCATGCGCACAGCGCGCAGAGCGGCTATTTTCTCTGTCTCCTCACCCTCCTTTCAAGGAGCTCTTTGTCCGTATACTCTGGCTCAAAACGATATGGACGTCCGTCATATTCTAATTCATTTTCTAGATCCTCTAAATCTGACAAATATTCAGCCATATTGCACACAATATTCTAGGCACCAACAATCCGATCGTAGCCTACAGACGGAGAATAGCCAGTCTGCGCGCTGGCCTGTGCGCATGCGTGCTGGAGCAAGTGGGGAAAGGTGTTTAAAGATCATATTACTAAAGACCACGTATTTGAAAAGCCTCGCTTTGGGGAATCACAACTGACGATTCATAAAATCAGATTGATGAAAACAACCGTTTAGCGGCCGAAAATAGATTTTTAGAAACTGCATTCTCGGTGCCCCATCCACCACCATTACATGGATATACTGGCTCGCGCTGGATTTTAAATTTCTTCTACATGCCTCCGAACTACACCAAAGTGATCTCGGTGAGTCAAACGTCTTATAATATGTCGTAAATAAGGTCCAGGTTGTCAAAAACGAGCATTGTCCTTTAAGTACCAGAGAGCTCAGAGTGAGAACGGTGAGCACTGAGCACATTTTTGAATTACTTCATGTTATCACTTAAAGGTACATTTCCACTCTCTCTTTGATATTAAAAACACTTCTGGACACTTTGCACACTTGAGGATATCTGGACATGTCTGCTCGTCTCACAACCACACACTCATACTAATCTGTCCCACAGAGTGAGTGTGTGTGTGGTAAGTGTGTGTGTGTGTGTAGAGTACCTATGGCCAGGAAGTCTTCAGGCTCCCAAGGTTGTAGCTGGGCCAGGGGCCCGTTGTAGAGCAGCAAGCCATCTGCCACCTCGGTGATCAGCTCCAGTGAGACGTGGCTCTCGAAGCATGGCCTTATGGGCGGGAACCAGGCGTAGCCGTTACCGTGGAAACTATGTTTGGTCTGCTGACACTCCGGGCCCTCGAACTGCGCTGGGCATTGGCATCTAGGGACACAGGAACAAACAAATGAACTACAAATGGTGCTCAGAGAGAGAATGTTTTACTGCATTCGTTAGGTCGAGATTTTTATGCCAGTCACAACCCTGTTTCTCTGTGACCTTCCCTTGTTAAGATATGGCTGTTTAAATTCCCCCCATTTATAATGAATGGGGGGAATTTTCCGCTCCGTCCAAAAAATGAATGGAGGTGAATGGCCAGCCATGTTTGGGTGGCTCGTGGACTCATCCCGTGATTTAGATCCGCTCCAAAATGAAAATGATTCTAAAATGGCTCATGCTACACCCCTCCACCATGTTTCATGAACATCGGTCTGATAGTTTTTGTGTAATCCTGCAAACAAACAAACAACAACAAACAAACCAAGAAACGGTTCATGGACCTGCCCCATCATTTGGATGCATTTTGCATGATCCTGGTCCAAAAAAATGAATGGCGGTGAATGTCCGGCTGTGTTTGAGCGGCTCGTTCTGTGATTTGGATCCGCTCCAACATTTGTAATCCTGTACTGGAACTCACTGTATTGACAATCTTGGTGTGTGTGTGTGTTTGTGTGTGTGTGTGTGTGTGTGTGTGTGGGTAGGTGCGCGGATGCGTTTTGTACATCTTATTGTAACCCATAGTACTGTGCCTTAATTGCTGTAATCTGATGTAAAGTACTGTATTTTAATGAATTAACCTGTTGTTAATGTTTCTACCATATTTGTTTGTACTGATTTTAATTTGGACCCCAGGAAGACTAGTCTGTCGCTTGTGCGTCGACTAATGGGGATCCATAATAAACAATAAACATTAAACAATTTAATGGGATCAAAGTTGGCCCATGCTATGCCCTTCCATCGAGTTTCGTGAAAATCGGTCTAGTAGTTTTTGCGTAATCCTGCTAACAGACAGACAAACACACGCACAAACGCCACCGAAAACATTACTTCTTGCCCTGCACTGTTACTGGGGCGGAGGTAATAAATACAAAAACAACAACTACATAGGAAGCTAATTGAGCTGTGTGATGTCAGACTGCCCATGGTTGTCCAGGTCATATTCTTTCTGCTGGAAGTAGCTGTGGCCTCCTTCTGCATCAACACACACTGGACCAGGGAACAAGGCCCCACACAGACCCTACCACACACACACACACACACACACACACACACTAACACACACTCACACACACATATACACACACACACACACACACAGCTGACCGTGTTCACGGAGTGATACCTTTACCGGTGATTTACCCGTTGGTATATCATGGTTATTGGTACGGCTCCAAATGCGTCTTGGCCAATCACAATGCACGGTTGGAACTAGCTGTTGTATAATAGCTGCTGTTGCTATTCTATGGTTGACTGTAATGATGGATATTTGATATTGTTCGAGATGAGGCGTGTCCTGAGAGGAATAACATGGTGCATCAATCAAATGTTTAATTGAGATGCTCACATCTGGGTCTGCACATGACAAACTCTGACAGTGTCCATGGTCAGACCAAGACTAGAGGAAAGAAAAATCAGAAATATGATCTCTTCTATTTCATCATTGTTTCTCTTAGACAGTAATGAGATAAATACAATGAGACTATTGGTTATATCTCCTCTTTCTCAGGTTTCTCTCTGGAGCAAAAGACTTGAGTCATCTCAGTTTAGACCCCTTTTGATCTGCATAAGAGATCTCAACGAAGTCTTAAATAATGCTCAAAGTATACATCGCATACTTTATACTCAGGCTGGTCCATCAGAGAGCTCTCTACATGAACTCGGGTAATTCTCATTCCAGACCAACCGTTTGTTACATCTCATATTAAGCTCCATCTGTTCTGTGAAAGAGGTATTTACACAATCTTCAGAAGCTTTTGGTGCATCTCAGATTTTCTCATATTCTATGTGAAATGTAATTTATATTCAAACATTTCTACACAATAATTCACTCATCTGCACACACATGCACTTCTGCACTCTATCCACCCATTGATTTAATGTGGTTTGCACTAAAGCTGCCTCAACTATCAGTTCTCCTTGGTGAAAAATCCAAGTATCTGACAATCAATACATTTATCTGATAGTTTTAAAGGACAGGTTCAGAATTTATCATTCATCATCATCATCATAAGCCATATTATAAGGTTATTTGCGATCATATACAACGGCTGATATCAAGGTTTCGTCAAACGGTGCACTCTTGAGATATAGCCCATCGCCGCTAACACACTCACTTGCCACAAAGCATGCTTCTGATCGGGCTTTATTGATCCTATTATATCCATTGATTTGTATTGACAGCAAAGCTTTTAGATTTTAGATTCATCCACATCCCATATTTGTCTTGATAAACAAACACTTCTACTGTACCTAACACTACCAATGAACTACAAGCTGCAAAGCAATCCTAGGCTTCTCGACTTGTTGCTGTTGTTGTTGTGTAGACCTGTGACCCGGAAGCGGCTCTTCTTCTTCTATGGTAGCCTCCAAACTCAGTCAGACCTCCCAATGTTCAAGCGGAAGTTTACAAACGTATGTACTGCGAGTGAAAATAGTTATCTATGCTAAATGAAAAATAAAACTTGAAGCATACTTTACAGACTCTACCTGTTTTTGAAAACAAGTTTATGATGTTTTTGAGGGATTTTGTCTATGCACCTATGAATCCATTGAGTGTGTTAGCGACAATGGACTATATCTCGAGAGTGCACCGTTTGAGTAAACTTTGGTATCGTCCGTTGTATATGATCGTAAATAACCTCATAACATGGCTTATAATGCTAAATTCCTTGAAGAACACATCGTTTTTCAAGTGGGCTACATGCCAAGATAGCCTATAGAAACATACCTTCTTGACCCTATACTGTATATTAAAGCGGCAATACGTGATTTCCTACTGCTAGATGGCTGTAAGAGACTTGTTTACAAATGAAAGGCCTAAAACGTACAATAGAATATGTAGGTTTAAGGCACGGGGGCATAGCAAAGTTGCGGGCTGTAATTTGACAACACAGGCAGAAATGCTGGAATATAAAATGTGGCGACTGGTAGGGTGAGGCATTGAAGTCGGACGCTATAAGGATGTAATTGCTTATTGAATCAATCTGATATCAGGTGGTTTTAATTTGTTTTGACAAAATGTGAAAAACAGTTATTGCAGCTTTAACTGGACACAGGAGAACATGTATACCTAAGTATAATAGTGTGGTGACTCCTGACCATAAAATACACATGTCCAGGACAATAGAGTGCAGACAGCAGGAGGTGATGGTCAGGGTCACGGTTGCCACTGCACTAACAATACATGAGTGATTCTGGACAAGTCCTTCTCAGAGACGCTGAACAGTGGGCTTGCTGGTATTCAAGCTTTTTCTGTGAGGCTCCTAACATGGTTCTCATATAGTGTGCCTAAGCGGAAGCATGAAGGGCAGTCCCATGGGACCTTAATTCTGAAAAAATATGTACGGTAGTCAATGGCGATAAATAATTTCTTGATCCTGTTTGAATTGTGCTATGACCATACACATATCATTGTCAATTTAAAACATAATTTTGCAAGTCAAGAAAGTTGCAGTTTGTCGTAAAGTCGTTATTCCAGAATGAGTCAGAGTGAGAATTTTTTTTAAAAAAAGGGTGAAAATCACTATTAAGGCCGATTCAGACAGGGAGCGATATTCCGTTCTGCGTTCTCGCTCGGATCAGCGGGGGACGCACGCGTCCTGTGCGCAGCGGGGAAAACTGACTACAATTCAGCTCTTGTCGCGAGCACGCGCGCGACAATTCCACGGGGTCGCGCCCGCTTGCCGCTCCGCCCCAGACTGTCCAGGGCTCCCAAATTGTCCGCTCGCCTCTCTCATTGAAAATTAATTACAATGTGCGGATATTGCTCCTCGTCTGAAACGGCCTTTAGTCTGGCCATGTTGAGAGCTGCAGGAATGCAAAAGGAGAGGTAGCCAGTTCTGTAAGAGCGGCATGCGAGATCGGCTTTACAAGGTTTTGGTGAGTGTTAAACGACTATAATGTCGGCTAGCTAATATTAGCTAACGTGCGAGTTAACTGAGATAAGTACAATTCTACATTTTTATTTAAAATTGACAAACATCATATGTGTTTGTCTACATATATATTTCCCCCTTGGGAGTTTGCTTGTGTCAGGCTTTCTACGTCTGTTACGAATCCTAGATATTACTGTAAATACAGTAAATAACTGTAAAGAAATGTATTTGTGGGGGGGCACGTGGGTGCATTGAGGATGTAACACGCGTTTCTCCGTGGCTCCTGAGAATGTGACTTAAATTTGTTAATTTCCTGCACGTTTCTGGCCATTTTCAGTTGGAAAACGTAGAACATATATGTGAGACTAATTGTATGTGGGGTTTTTTAACCAAGACGGCCGAAATGTCTTCTGTTTGACAAAAATCTGAACCACCTAGAGGAGGCCGCAACAAAGCCCCGCAGTTTCCCAAATCGGCTACTCAAGAGGTGGTTGAGGCTAATGCTAATAGCCCACTTAGCGCCGAATGTTTGCAAGCGATGATGAACTCCCTGAAAGCTGACATCTTTGGGAAAATTGACTCTTTGTCTTCCAGTCTTCGCTCCGAGATCTCCTCTGTCCGACAGGACCTAAAAGAGTCAGTAGAACCATTGCAAGAAAAGGTCGAACAACACGGGCAAACCATGCAAGAGCTTTAGTTAGCTGCTACTGATCATAGCGGCCGGATAACTGAGTTGGAGGCGACAGTTAGCAAGTTGACGGCTCAAGCTAAACACCTAACTGACCGATGCAAAGACCTAGAGGGGAGATCCAGACTAAATAATATTCGGCTGGTGGGTATACTGGAGGGACTGGAGGGGCCCCGTTCTACTGAGTTTGTTGCCCAACTACTGAAGGAGATGATTCGCCTAGACGAAAAGCCCCTGCTGGATCGAGCCCATCGCACGCTGCGGAACAAGCCCAGAGAGGGAGACGCACCCCGACCATCGTCGTGAGCGTCCATTACTTTCACAATCGTGACGAGATCCTACGTCGGGCTGGGGAACTCTCTCCTCTCCTTTACCGGGGTAAAAGGATCTCTATCTTCGCTGACCACACGTCCACTGTCGCTAAAAAGCGGGCTGCTTTCGGCAATGTCAAACGTCAACTACACTCATGCCCGTGCATCAAGTTTGGACTGGTGTTTCCAGCGGTACTCAGAATCACCCTGTCAAGCGGAGACACACACCGGTTCGAAGACCCTGACACTGCCAGTGACTTTGTCAACAAAACCCTCAAGAAAGTAGTCACTTCAGATGGTTCGTGATGGGACATGGGTGGGCTAGCAGAGCTAACCTAGCTAGCTTATACTCGTTTAGACACGGGTGGGCTAGCAGAGCTAACCTAGCTGGCTTATACTCGTTTAGATACGGGTGGGCTAGCAGAGCTAACATAGCTAGTTTATACTTGTTTATCCACCGACTTGGACTACTTTTTCCCAGTTAGTCACTGTTGCTTTTCATACGAGATAACTTCCCCAACGGGGACATTTATTGGTATCCTGTTTCTATGACTCTGTTAATTTCATACGTGTTAATTTCATACATGTTTACAGTTGTTTGATGCTGTCACAGTTCTCTCTTAGGTAGCTGTGTTAGTTATGATGGTGATGGCTACGATGGAGCGTTCTGCACGTCCTATAAGGTTTAATCGGTGTGTCACGTTTGGGGAGACACTTTTGCCAAGGGGGGAGGGGTCACGGGGTTTGTTTACCACATAGGGTTGTTCTGTTTTGTGTTTTTTGTTTGTTTGTCTATATGTCTGCTTGGTTTATCAACACTGAAATCCATTTACTGGATACTGTTTTTCACTAGTATGATATGCTTCATTCCTTGCCTCTTAGGATGTTGCTATGGCCTCGCCTAAGTTGATAGTGCAAGAGGGAAATGGGTTGAGATTTTGTAGCTGGAATTGTAAAGGCCTTAATAATCCTGTTAAGCACAGAAAGGTACTGCATCAGCTTAAACACTTGGGTGCCCAGATAATTTATTTACAGGAGACTCATCTTAGAATTTTTGATCAGACTAAATTAAAGAGTAGTTGGATTGGCCATACTTACCGTTCTTCATTTCAGGGTACATCTAGGGGAGTAGCTATTATATTGCACAAGTCAATACCTTTTGTGAGTTCCACTGGGATTACAGACCCAAACGGGAGGTACTTAGTTGTTAGTGGTAAGATGTATAATACTCCAGTGCTTCTTGTCAATGTATATGGCCCAAACTGGGATGATGATGGCTTTTTTTTCTTCTTTGTTTTCCATTCTACCAGATGTATCCTCGCATTTCCTTATTTTAGGAGGAGATTTCAATTGTTGGCTAGATCCTAAGCTGGACCGCTCCTCTACTCGGAACTGTGTGCCTTCAAGATCTGCTAAGGTAATCCAGTCCTTTAAGGAACAATTTGCCATATCTGACCCCTGGCGTTTTTTCAATCCCTCCTTTTTCAAACGTCCATCACTCTTTTACCCATATAGATTATTTCCTGGTAGATAATAGAATTCTTCCATCCGTAGAGTCAATTTCGTATAATACAATAGTTATATCCGAGCATGCCCCAGTTACTATGAATATACATCTTAAAGGACTTGATCATAACCGTGCTCCATGGCGTTTCAATAACCGTTTACTTTCTAATGAGGACTTTGTGGAATTCATTTCTAACCAGATAGATTTTTTCCTCAGTGTCAATAAGACCCCTGATATATATGCCTCAATGTTATGGGAGACCCTGAAGGCATATATTAGAGGTGAAATAATTTATTATAGTGGTTATGGGAGGAAACTTAAGAGGGAAAAATGTATTGAATTAACAAAACGCATAGCGCAGCTAGACACAATTTATGCCGCCTTTCCTCCAGATCTATACAAGGAGTGCCTCTCCTTACAGGCTGAGTTTGAGGCTTTGGCTACGGATCATGCAACGGAAATGATATTGACATCCAGATATAATTATTATGAGCATGGGGACAAGGCCAGCAGACTACTAGCTTATCAACTGCGACAGATCATCTTCTCACCAAATTCACCAAATTCGAACGTCCTGAGGCTTAACAATTGATCCTGAGAAGATTAATGATGAGTTTAGAGATTTTTATCACTATACACTTCTGAGAACACGGCTGACTCTTCACAGTTAGAGAGTTTCTTTACTTCTCTTGATATCCCTACTGTTCACCCTGACTTTATCAATGATTTGGAAGGGAACATTACTGCTGAGTAACTCCCTACAGCAGCCAAATCCATGCAGTGTGGTCAATGTCCAGGCCCGGATGGCTATAGTGCTGAGTTTTATAAGAAATTTTACATAAATTAGCCCCCATCTTAATTTACATGTTTAATGCATTTTTTGGATCTCTTAAATTGCCCCAGACCCTCACCCAAGCCTCAATCTCCCTGATCTTGAAGAAGAATAAAGATCCTCTGTCCTGTGCCTCGTTCCGTCCCATTAGTCTCCTGAATGTAGACTTTAAATTGCTATCCAAACTTAGCTTTGCGCCTTGAGTCTACTCTTCCATCTATCATCTCCCCTGATCAAACAGGCTTCATTAGAAATAGACATTCCTTTTTTAATTTGAGACGGTTATTTGATATAATTTATAATCCTTCTACCTCCCCTGCTCCAGAAGCACTGCTATCATTGGATGCCGAAAAGGCTTTTGATCGCGTGGAGTGGGGCTATCTTTTTTCATACTCTAGTTAAATTTGGCTTTGGCAAAAAAGTTTATTACCTGGATTAAACTATTCTATTCCTCCCCTCAAGCTTCAGTTAGGACGAATAATAATCAATCAGAATACTTTCCTCTCCACAGGTCCACTAGACAAGGTTGCCCCTTGAGCCCCCTGCTGTTTGCCATCGCTATCGAGCCCCTCGCCATCGCGCTTCGCTCTAACCTCCATATCACTGGGATAACCAGGAATGGCACAGAACAGAGGGTCTCGCTTTATGCGGACGACCTTCTTCTGTATATTTCGGATTTGTCTGTATCCGTCTCTGCTGTACTTACCGTGCTAGAATCATTCGGTTTCATATCGGGATATAAACTTAATCTGAGTAAGAGTGAGCTCTTTCCTCTGAATACAACCGCACGTTACGACCCTTTACATACTTTCCCATTTAAAATATCAAGGCACAGTTTTACGTATCTTGGAATTCAAGTTACAAGCACATTTAAGAATCTCTTTATTTTACACCTTGTTTAGAGCGTATGCGACAAGATTTTGAATGCTGGTCACGGCTCCCACTAAATTAAGCTGCCAGGATCAACTCTGTGAAGATGAATACTCTCCTAAAGTTTTCTTATCTGTTTCAGTGCATACCTATTTTCCTCCCCCAAGTGTTTTTTCGGAAAATTTATAACTTAATTTTGGAGTTTATTTGGAACAAAAAAAAACCGAGAATACGTAAAGACTTCTTACAGAGGCCGAAGTCTCTTGGAGGAATGGCCTTGCCAAACTTTAGGTTTTATTACTGGGCTACCTTAGAATTTTACAGTATTGGCTCAGATCTGATACACTCCACCCCCCCACCCCCCCCTACATGGTTGTCAATGGAATCCTTTTCTTCTAAACCCGTTTCACTGACAGCTCTTGTACACTCCCCCATCAACTGCCCTTTCTCCCTCTATACTAAAAAACATAATTGTTAAAACCTCCTTAAGAATTTGGAACCAGTTTAAAAGTCACTTTGGTTTGCAAACTTTTTTCTACTTCTGCTCCACTAGCTGAAAATTATGCCTTTCCTCCCTCTCTATTGGTAATGTATTTTCCACATGGTCCAATCTTGGTATTAGAACATTTAAAGACCTATATGTTGATAATATATTTGCATCTTTTCAGCAGCTCGTAGAATTGTTCTCTCTTCCTAAACGTCACTTTTTTAGATACTTGCAAATTCTGAGTTTTGTTCGCGATAAATATGCCCAGTTCCCCAACCTGCCTGATGACACCCCTCTAGACGCTTTTCTCACTCAGGTTCCTGTAATGAAAGGCATGATTTCGTATATTTACAATCAAATCCAAACCTTATCTCCGACCTCTCTGAATACTGTGAAAGCCCTTTGGGAGGAGGAATTCGGAGAGGGGATCTCTGAAGAGCTTTGGGGGGGTATTCTTGAACGTGTGCATACCTCATCTGTCTGCGCCAGACATGGGCTTATTCAATGCGAGGTTGTTCAGCGCACTCATTGGACCAAAGTCAGGCATTTCAACATTTATGACACTATTGACCCCTTTTGTGAAAAATGTCACCAAACCCCTGCAAACCATGTGCATATGTTCTGGTCGTGTACGTCCCTGGGTACTGGACTGAGATTTTCCATACTCTGACGGAGGCAACTGGGACACTTGTCGAGCCTAATGCCATTACTGCTCTGTTTGGCGTCCCTCCGTTACCTTTGCCTAAGCTTCAAGCGAATCTGATTGCTTTTGCGACACTACTGGCTAGACGTCTTATTTTGATGAGATGGAAATCACCAACGCTGCCTTCTCACACTCGGTGGATAAAATAAATCGTCAATAGTTTACAGCTGGAAAAAATCCGGTATACATTGAAAGGCTCTTCCAAAAATGTTAAGAGGGTGTGGGGGCCTTTCTTTGCCTATGTAGAGAAAATTGTCTTTCCAGTTGTCCCCGAATGAGATCCCATTTCTATTTTACTTCTATCTTTTTGTTCTGCACGTATTGACTTATTTATTTATTTTTTTTCTGAATCTTATTCATGTTCATTTTTAATGTATTTATTTGTATTCTGCCCTGAAGGATGAGGTTATTCGTGGTTACTGTACTATGTGAAATGGACCCAAGCTGACTGTTTGTGTTGTGTTGTTTTTGTAGTTTTCTATTGTTATGTGGGTTGTAGTTGTTTGTAGTGTTGTGTATATTGTTGTTTTTTATAACTGACTTACAAGTACTGTAACATGGTTGTCAGTTGTGGAGGCTGTCCCAGTATCGTGGCTCCCGGAAGTGGAAGGGGTAAGAGAACAATGTGGTTTCTGATTGGTGTGCTATTTTCTGACTGCACAGGGAAGCAGGTACTAACATAGTTTCACTCACGGCGCAAGATGTGTTACTGGACCGCTCACATAATTAGCCAATGCCTTAAGAAATGTGTGGAACCAAATCCTGACTGGGGGCTCAAGACTCAAGGAAGAGACGTGACACGCGCTATGACTCCAGTGACGAAGGAAATATAATAAAGTGCATTCAACAGTTACAAAAGAGTACTACTTGAGTTGACTTATCTGAGCTAATTTACTCCTCTAGATGTTCCAGTGCCCAGGCAGCCGGTCGGCAGAACTCAAGCAGGACCAGCTATGCCAGGTGCCAGAGCCAAAAGTCCTGCTCTGCCAGTTATCTTTTGACTCCCGAAACCATAGGTAGCCTACCACAACTAGGCTATATCTGCCTCATTAAAACTACAGTTGATACATGAAGTATTAAGTGTTTGTATGGGATTCATCCATTTTAATCTACTGACTCCATCTAGTGACCTAAAGATGCAGGCTTACCACAATAAATGTGAGGAGTCTGAGAATCTGATCTGCAATTTGTCACACGACAAGGGGTTTTGTCGTTCCCAACGTTCATATTCGGACCCGGCGCAGGACACTTTGTCGGTGACAAACAACTGTCCCAAAGTCTTTCCCTCTCTCTCTTTCCCTCCCTCTTTCTTTCCTTCCATCTCTCTTTCCTTTCATCTCTCTTTCTCTCTCCCCCTCTCTCTCTTTCTCTCTCTCTCCTCAGATGCAGATGTTTCTCATTATCTGCTCTACCTCAGGGAGTATCTCCAAAACTCAGAACTCTCTGTCTGAGTTACACACACACACACACACACACCAAGCAGGCATTTAGCAGCCTCAATCAAGGGGGACCCTACCGTTCATCTCTGTCATGTCAAATCCTGAGCTTGTTATTTTCACCTGCAGCATCTTCTAGGCATCGCTCATCACACTAATAATAGACCTGGTACACTGAGTGCATGTCTCTGCTCTATCCTTCCCTATTTCTCTCTCTCTCTCCTCTTTGTGCCTCTCCTCTCTCTCTGAGTGGTATGCTGCAGAGATCTAGCCTGGAAGCCTGACTTCACAAAAAAAAAAATCCATTTTGTGATACAGTCTAGCCGCCCAGAACGATTTCAGTGGATGGGCGTGCCTTGACAAACGAAGCGAACAAAACTTGCCAAATCCAGTCGGAAGAATGGTGAAAATATATTTTACTCAGAGAAACTCCACTGGTGCAAACTACAAAACATATTTATTTGTCACACAGTGAGACACATGTAGACATCACACGCTGTAGGCGGCAATGCCAAAACTCTTGTTCTTGTTTAATTGTTGTTATTGAGTCTATTTCTGCATGAACTGCACTTACTGTATGGTTGTACTTATTCTACTAATGATAAAGTTACTGCTCATTGCTTCGGGACACTGGTTTGCCAGTAGCATGTATTTCATTTTCACGCATCAACTACGAGAACCAATCAGGGGCTGCGTCCCCACTGGGGGTAGAACAGCATTTAAAATACCTCCCTGATTGGCCCATTATTTGGTAGTTACTGGAAATCATTCTGGGAAGCTAGAAGGACAGACTGTATCGCAAAAAGGTGGTTTTTGTGCATGGCTGGAACCCAGCGCACCTAGTACACCGTTTGTCCAGTTATCACTCCCTCCCTCCCTTACTCAGGACAATGTTGGCCTGCATCTCTCTGTTGGCAACACTAGAGGCAGTAGTCCCAGCACACCAAAATCAAGAAGGACACCAAAATCAACACGCCGTTCTCCACTGCACAAGTAGAGTAGTGGTCAGAGCATTTGGACTCCCACCCGGGAGACCGGGGTTCGAGATCTGGTGGGGATGACTTTATCGGACTATACCCCCAAACCTCCACATGTTCATCCTTTAACTCCAACCTTTACCCCTTGCCTTATAAGTCAGATCATGTCCCAACCCCAACCCTTATTCTAACTCCAACCCAAACAAGGGACTGGAAGAAGGACACCAAAACAATTTAGCAGATCTCCACTGCACAAGTAGAGACTTTATGTTATCATCAGTGTAACTGCTTTAGTCACTGACCGCTACCATTAATGTTATGGAAGCTGCTGCTAGTTGTTGTGAGATCATGAGCTAACTGGCTATCCCGCTCTTATTGTGCTGGATTAGCATTGGAAGCATTGGAACTGATGTGTTCAGGCAACAAGACCTATCGTAAAGGAGTAGTAAAGGGAAAATACATGTTTAACCCTGTTTTAAGGTTACTTATGATCATATACAATGGTTCAGATCAAAACGTTGACAAAGCTATCATTTTCGAGAAAGTTGATAATTGCTCTACCACCGTTTTGGTCATACAATGGATGTGGATGGGCATCTTGAAAAATCATTCAAAAACATGTTAAACTCTCGATTTCAAAGACAAGAAGCTCACCGAGGGTGTAATTGGTGTCCGTTTGTGTTCTGACATCAAATTCGCCGCAAAGTATGAATCCTGTAGGGTTATATTGATCATTTTATGAAATACATTGACTTGTATTGAAGCGACCGTTGTAGATGTGTAGATCTATCCGCAGAGGGGATTCAGGAAGCGGAACTACTTACGGTAGCTATTGTTATTGTTTATGTTGCTAGGCTACCTAGTTTGCGGAAGTTTACACACGTATGTGCTGCGACTAAATAGTTATATGCTAAATATTTTAAAAAGCCTTTCCAGATTAACTAGAATCTTACTTTATGGTGAATTATATGTCAGAACGCCAACTAACACCTAGGTGAGTTTCTTCTCTTTGAAATCAAGAGTTTAACATGTTTTTGAATGATTTTTCAAGATGCCCACCCACATCCATTGTATGACCAAAACGGTGGTAGAGCAATTATCAGACTTTCTCAAAAGTGCTAGTTTTGTCAATGTTTTGATCTGAACCTTTGTATATGATCATAAGTAACCTTAAAACAGGGCTAAACATGCATTTTCCCTTTACTACTCCTTTAATTTATCAGACATTATTTCATGTCATTTCAATTCACAGCTATTTCAGTGGCATGACTAGCTTCTGCCCTACCAGTCCTGAACAGAAACAAGCCAGCCACGCACATAAGCCAGGCTTGACCTGGCCTGGTTGTTGTTGTTGCTGTTGTGATGAAGTCTGGCTTCCAGGCTAGCAGAGATCCTCTCCAATGACCCAGCTTGCAGAGACTATCCTCAATCCTACTCCTGCTCTTCCTCCTCCAGAGAGATACAGTATGACACAATGACAAATTCCTGCTAATAACAACCTCATCAAAGCTATGATCAACATAACATACTGTAACAAATACACACACTGTTACGATATGATTTAGGATGTTATGGTATTTTTGGTTGTGTGAGTACATGGCCAGACTGACAACATATACTGTATATGGGGGCGTAGCTTTGAGTTTATGAATGAAGATTGAACTCAGCTGAGGACACGCATTGGTGGGAAAGCACAGGTTTATACTGAGCGAGACGACGCGCACCATGGACCAAAGAATTGTCAAGTCTGGGGACTAAGATAAGAAAGAGCACACACAAACTTTTAGGATCACCTTTGTTTTTAACCTGAACGAACCACAGGAAAGAGAGCTGGCCAAGCGATAGATTGGATTGCGCTACCAAAGCGTATCTAGAGTGAGCTGGCATGCCTCGAAAACAACAAACCCACCAAGTAGAGCCGACTCCAAGCAACGTTCCCCTAGGCAGGGTTTAGAGAATGCTTCACTGAGGTTGAGATAGGATCACTTTCACATCCTATACATTTACTCATGGAAAGTGTATGAGATTCGGTTACTGGTCACGCTAGGCCTCAGATAATATAACATGAGTCATAGGCCAGCGGGGCTTACGTAACACACACACACACACACCATGAGAGTGAAAGAAAGGGTTTATGCCAATAGAAAAGCAGTGGGTGGATCTTTTCAGGCTAATCTAATCATTCTGGTTCCAAGAAACTGACATTCTGGACATGGAGACAGATGCAGGGATGTTTGCCACTTGGAGAGCTTGGGGTTTTAAAACAGGAAGCAAGACACAGTTTGTGTTTGTGTGCGTGTTAGAGAGAGAGAGAGTTCAGGAGGCTCCTACAGGAAGTCAGACAGCTTTAAGAGCCTTCTCTCTGGATTAGGTTACAGTCTAGGCTACAATAGACTGGGCTAGTCCTGGTAGTGAGGCTGTACAGTCATATCTCCAGTGGCACCAATGTCTTCATGTCAGGAGGATGAGTTACACACCAGCATGATCAGAAACATTAAGAAACAGAAACACCAAGAACATAAAATAAGACCTACTAACTACAGACAATGTCACTTCTCTAACCATCTAGCTTGACAGAAAAAAAACAAAAAAAATCCCATGGAAACAAATACATTTATTTTATTTATTATTAAATTTATTTCTGCCATGCAATTCTCTTACTCTGGCTTTGTTTAATCATTTTCTGCTCGGTCTCTTGCTCTTGGGGAATGATACATTTGCCATGGCAATGGTATAGTTGATAACATTGGAGCAGGGCCTGCTCATCTGCCTGTCCTCCATATTCTAGTCCCAATATTAATCGTCATGCCTCCACTATCTACATATGTTAGCCTGATCCCTCTGGGCGAAGTCTGCCTTCTTCGTCTCTCCCTCCAGCTCTATACTGTATGTTTCTCTGGAATGACAAAATGCTCTCTCCATCTCTCATTCCATATCTGTCTCTCTTTCTCTCTCACAATCTCACCTCCTTTGTGTATCATTTTCCATTACAGACCTACATGTATTACGGCTGGGTATTGGCAAGGACCTACTTCCTCAGGATGAACTATCAACCACTATAATGCTTAAACCATGCGTTGTGCATCCTGTCAGGTAGGAAATATTGATAGACATTTCAACATTTCCTACCCATGAATTATGCACATTAAAATGGGTCACAGGACATTCTGATCTCATTCTTACCTGACAGGATGTACTACCCAGGGTTTAAATGGCTGGTAGGTCATTCTGATAGAAATTCAGGTAGGAAATGTCTATCAGAATGCTGTACTACCTGTTATATTGTGCTTAAACCATGGGTAGCGCATCCTGTCATAGAGGAAATGTCTACCAGAATGCCCTACGACCCAATATATTATGCGTTGCATTAATACTAAAAAATAGTTTTACAACGGCTTCAAGACAATCAGAATCAAGGACCGGAACTACCCGTTGTATAATGCCATTTATACAATGGCCACTGTGAAAAACCAACAAGTAACTGTCTCTGCATTTAAGGGAGAGGGGAGATAGAGAAAGGAAGAGAGAGAGAGAGAGAGAGAGAAAGAGAATCATTACTCGGTGTAGAAGTTTATAGGTTTAAAAATCCTTGCTGAAATTAAGTTAATCAGTCATATTTTTCCCTTCGCGATTTCCTCAATTCTGTTCTCCATGTAGGGAAGCAGCGACACTGACGGTGATTTTAAAAAGGCCTACACACAGATGGTAAGTGCTTAATCCAAATATCAACTGAAACAAGCATGACTGTGCTACTTTAAAAACAGAACTAAACTAGACTGCATTCGGGCGAGGTGCAAACTTGCGCCTTACAGTCAGTGGCGATTTTAGCATGGCATTTCTGGAGGGGCAGTTTTATATTATGTCACCATCACAAGAACTAAAGGTAGCGAATTAGTCTACGGTAGGTACATCAGAGCAGAGGCTACAACACACAAAGATAACGACACATTAACACACGCAGAGTAGGCTAATTAGAGAGCGCATGCCCGGTCCAGGGTTCTGAAAGTGACAAGTGTTCACCCATCAGACCTGGGCACTACGCATAACCTATTAGTACTCCACTTACTGTATATCACAGCCAAATAGTCTACTAGAGTGAAGGCGCACTGTCCACATTAGTCCCCCTCAAAAATGCACCGAAAAATGCCTGGGTTCAGTGAGTTCGCTGACTCGTCGTGACCACGCAAACCCATTTCACACTTCCCACAGAGTTTAATAAAAGTGATCAGCCTCCCCAGAACATACCGATTCTCCTCGGTCTGTTTGTTGTGCTCCGCGATGGAACGGCGAAACGCATCATCTAGTTGTGCCTGGACGTTGAGCTGCCCCAGTAAACCCAGCTTCATGGCACAGTTCAGATGGGACGTTGAGCTGCCCCAGTAAACCCAGCTTCATGGCACAGTTCAGATGGGACGCAGAGCTTTCATGCTTCGCTGTTCTTTCTGACAGATGTTTAATGTCTTTGAATCCAGACGATGCCCAAACAGAGTTTCCACCAAAAAGAATACAAGGGAAACCGAACAGCGCACTTTTCGAGGTGCTAGCAGTTAGCCACTTCTTTTTCTCAAGCCATTCCTGTTTGAAGGTACGGGTTACCTTATCTCCAGCCTGGAGCAGCACCAATTCTTCTGGTCGTATGGCCCTAAACGTTTTATTTCCAGTTTCTCTTCAAGTTTCAATGTACTAAACCGCACATTCAACAAATAATCTACACTATTCATTGTTGCACCTGAAAACACTTTTAATCTCTACAAAACTTTAGCTAGCAGCATTAGCTAACGTAGATTGACATCGACAATGACCCAGTAGTTCAACTTTGATCAACGTTGTTTCATTATTCCCTGGCTAAACCTGTTGCCAGGTAGATTTCGTAGGGGAAGAGACTTTTCTGCCCCTCCACCCAATGAAATCTGCGTGATATTTTTTCACATTACTCCCGACCACGCTCACATTGTCGCTATAGCAACAGTAGGGGAGAACGCTTCGGTGCCCCTCTGCCGAGTCAGAGCAGTCTGTGACACACTCATACAAAGGGAATTACTGCAAAACAGCACTATACATAGTGTCAGTCAGGTTTATTATATTTATACATGCTATTTTCACCACTGAATCACTATTTTGTATTAATTATAAATTAGATTTTTCCGAAACACAGTTGTAGGCTAAGATGCATCTTGCACAACAGCGCCCCACCTGGTGGGGCACTGCCCCACCTGCCCCTAATGTAAAATCGCCACTGCTTACAGTATATGGTGTCTTTCCATAGCTACCGGGTCAGCTTGATTCAACTTGATTCAGCGTTATTTGCTAGGAGGATCTATTAACGCCAACCCTTGAGATGGGAATGCCAAGATACCCTGTGCACATTTAGTGACAGCAAAGCATCACTATTAATTCAGTTAATTCAATTAAGTCTCACCCTGAAAATGTTACTTGGCGATGCTGTCATTCGGTGAGCATTCCATTCATAATGTCTATGACTGTAACCGTTACTGTACATTTGATGGCGTTAATACAGCCCCTCTCAGAGGACTCCAAACTGCAGAGCTATTATCAAAATAAGAAACCCAAATTAAAACCGACATAATGCCGTAAGATTTGAGATTAAGATTTGTTTAGAGGGCATTTTGAGCTACAAAGTAAGCTACATTGTTATAACCAAGCGTTGTCTGGTTTTATTACATTTAGGTTTTTAGGAAAACAATGAGACATTGCCTCAGAGACGTTAATAGACCCCCTCCTACTTTTTTCACAGCTCACCACAAAATAATATTCCCTTAAATGAAGTTGGTCGTCATAGCAATGCCTTTATATGATGTCATATAAAGGGGGTTTCCTGTTTAAAGCTGGTTGGAGGTGTTCCCTTCCTCGTGCTACTCGAGCAATAGTGAAAGTGAATAAATATCACACAAATAAACAAACACAAGACTGCTTTCCTAGATCAATCAACCTTGTATTAAAGCAATACATCGCGATGTTTGGACCTTTACAAACATGTCTGGTGCTAATTCTCCAATTAGATTTACTAAAAGTAAGCCGAATCATCCAAACAGTCTACTCAGAAAGATAATACATTGACATTTATTATCTTTTAAAACTCAAGCCCCCGGGACGCAGCATTCAGTCGAAGTGTGCATGCACAACGTTGTGCTTAAACAACACAGTAGTAGCTAACTATTCCGGCGTCTATGGATACCATGCGTTTTTTAGCTCAATGATATCATGACGGAGGTGAGAAAACCGAAGCGAAACATCACAGAGGAAGCCAGAAAAAGAAAATCTGATAACTTTACGACAGTACGACAGTGCACTTACTCGCAGAGCCTGTGGGGGCGCAGTTCAGAGAAAACCGCTATGTATTGCTTTAACTAAGATATCCGCTGGAAAAAAAAGGACTCTCATGGACTGAAATACGAGAAATATGAGGAATTATATTTTGGAAGTCATTGCTGCCCTCTAGTGGTGGGTCGGTATAACTCCTATACTTTTATAACAAAACCAAAAAAAATCTGTGGATCCGCCCTGTAATTCAGATCCACTCCAAAATCTAATCAGGTCCTGGGTTCCTTGGGTGGAACATATGTACCAAGTATGAACGTCATAGGGTTATTTGTTTTCAAGCTATAGTGTAAACAAAATGCCCATCCAGTCACACACCCACATACTCACACACAGACAGCAGTGAATGCAAAAAAAAACAACAACAATATTACCAGAACCAAAAAGTAGAATTAAGCAGTTAAACTGCTGAGTGTATGAAGGGGTGTTTGTATCTGTTGGTCATGGCTAGTGGGTATGTAAAGTGGGAACCCGAAGGCAAGGTCTGTAACTCTGGGTGTAGGGGTAGGTGCTGTCAGACACTCTGGGTGTAGGGGTAGGTGCTGTCAGACACTCTGGGTGTAGGGGGTAGGTGCTGTCAGACACTCTGGGTGTAGGGGTAGGTGCTGTCAGACACTGGGTGTAGGGGGTAGGTGCTGTCAGACACTCTGGGGGTCTGTCCCAATTCAAGGGTTGCATTCTACCTAGGCCGCAGCCTACGCGGTCTACGTAGGTCGCGTCCTTCAGGCCAGGGAGGCCGGATGTAAACGTTTTGTGAAATGGGACGGTCTAGCATACGGAGGATTCCCAACTCGTCATTTTGTTGCCTAGGCAGCCCCAAGCGCTTGCCAAGCGCACCGCGTGCCGGTAGCGCGACCTGTCCTGTTGTTATGGAAACACCACAGAAAATGCCTATCTAAATCGTCTATCTAAACTCGTAGATACAGGCGTAATTTGGATAAAGTTTCCACATATTGGGATTCTATGGTGGTACTATCAGGCATGACATTTTATTAAAACGTAATAATATTAACATCAAAGATGTTTAAAAACGTTTTAAAATCCGAGCAATGGCGGCTGGTACAGGAATTCATCCGGACCGAAACACATTCTGGGAGGGAGGCCGCGAAGGCAGGCCGCGAAGGATCCATCAGTTGTATCCTTCAAATTCGTCAAAAGTAGGCCGCATTTGTGGGCTGCATTCGGAGGACTCTTCGTAGGCTGAATGAATTGGGACAGCACTTGTCGCCCCGCTGTGACGTAGCAGCCTTCAAATCCGGCCTAGGTAGGATGCAACCCTTGAATTGGGGCAGACCCTGGGTGTAGGGGGTAGGTGCTGTCAGACACTCTGGGTGTAAGGGGTAGGTGCTGTCAGGCTGCTTTCCTAAACAGACTTTTCTGTTGAGTACCTGTTATTCTGCTACAGACAGTGATCACCTTGGTTAATGCATTTTTCTGCTTAAGATTTAAAAAACCAATAGATACAATGAAATAAAAATCCTCAATAAAAGATCTGTAGAACAAAGTAATCACAGACCTGTCAACCCCGAACCTCGCCAGCTTCCTAAGACAAAAAGTGCTGCTGGCTTCTTCTTTTTTACGCAGCATGGTGTAATACCCATGTACTTGTATCACTCAACAATGTCTAACCATTAATTTTAGTGTTAACAGGTTTGGGGTTATGACATCTAAAATCAATACACGTCCTTGGTCTTAGTAAGAATCAATAATTCCAAAATGGCTTCTTGACACCATTTGGAACAGTAATCTATATAGGCCTACCAGGCCTTCATATTTCTTCAGCAGGCTTACTATAATCGAATTATCTGTAGCCTTCACAATGATAGTTTTCAATCTCACTGCGGCAGTCAATAGTAGGCCTATTCAGCATGTAAAGAAGAGGAGAAAGGACATCCATGGGGAGAGCCAGCCTACTCCCAAAGTCCCCCCAAAACCCTCAAGCCCTGAACCCTCACAAACTTACTGACGTCACCTGGTAAAGTGGTTCACTGCGAGAGGCCGCAAGGGCTCGAAATGGTATAAAAGGAATGGGACAGCACTTGCAACATCACGTTACGTTGATGCCAAAACATATTTATTCCTATCGTGGGTTTGGGACTTTTTATTTTATGTTTCAATTTTGCATTATGTTTTTCTTGTAAAACTACATGTAAATAAATGTTGGGCTGTGTCAAAACACCTTTACATGATCACAACCATCTGTTACCCTCAAAACATTTCTGTTCAACTTGTTGAAATAATTTCATTTTGTGGTCTTAGGCTCACTACATTACTGCCTGTGATTGTTGAAAAAGGTGATGAAGGTGGCGCAACAGCCAGCTGAATTGATCAGGGACTGCTGGGCCCAGACAATTGTAATACAAAAAATCTCAAAAAGTTGTGAAAAGCATGGTCTGAAGAAGGCACTTGTGCCGAAATGCATCAGCGTTATTTGTAGCCAAATAAAAACTCTAATGGTAAGAAAGTCTTCCGTCACCTATTATTTATTTATGGGATGTGCTACCCTCTCAAGTTTTTGAGATATTTGCCTGTGATTGTTGTTTGTGATGAATCCAAAAGTATTTAGGCTACTCAATAATGACAATGCATATTTCATCACCTCAAAGTTTTTTTTCCATATTCATGTTGTAAATCCCAATTCAAAGAACACTGCCCCGAGATGGATGATTAATGTCATGCAGCTTTTAACTGGGGAATCATGATTTATGGCAATAAAAAATATATGTAATTTATAACCATAGCTTACATATTTTCAAACAAATGAAATAATCCAAACCCATAGGGTCGATAACATATACATCAAAATATTGAAACCAAAATAATTATAAGGCTACTTGTGCAGATAAGCAAGTCCCCTGAAAACATGAAAGCATATTTTGTTTTGTAACCTGAGCGTTAGGGTTGGTTGATCTGTCCGTGCTTGTTTATTGGCTATCTTCAGGTAACCCCGCATTTCACGTCACAGCGATATGAACTGTGGGTAATTATCTTAGGCGAAGTCTGCAGAAGTGCAGACTTACTGTAAGGGGGCATAAAGGGCTCAACATGTCTGCCATGAGAGCCCATATGCACATGAGAGCCCATATGCACATGAGAGCCCTCATGCACTTGACAATGGGACAGCCCTAAGCCCACAGACACTTAGCGGGAATGCGCATCAAAGTCTGTGAGTCCTTAAAGATGGATATTGGGACTGGGCCCCAGTTGAAGTTAGTCCAGAAAAATGTCCATTCACTCTCATTCTCTGAGATCTGTTGGTGAGGAGGTCCAGAATCCAGCCAACAATATTAGCGTCCAAAGCAAATGGCTCAACAGTCCTCTGTACCAGCTGGTGCGGCTGTATGGCAGGGGTGCCCACATTTCTTTGGCTTGTGAGCTACTTTTAAAATAACCAGCTCAACGATCAAAAGATCTACTCCCCCACACCCACCGGCAGCCACCCCCCCCCACACCCACCGGCAGCCCCCCCCCCCATGCCCCCGGAACCCACACCCTTCTGTCTGGCCAGGTTTTAATTCACATCTCATTAAAGTCATATCTTATCTTCATTTAAACCATGCCCTGGGTGAATACTTAATTCTGATTAGCTGGAGGGGTGTGTATTATCTCTCGACAAATGCACGGCTAGAGCCTCATCACAGTTTCCACAAATCACAAATAATGCGCTTGTTTCACATCTCAGCGTTACAATCAACCAGCCTTTTAATCTTGGCTCAACAATTTAATGTCACTTTATTACGTTTTTCTTATTTTTTTCAGCAGAGAAAGTAACCATGTACAGTAGATTCCCATTATGTGGTCAGTTCCTAATTGTATGCCGCCTCTAATTATATGTTCCGTCTGGCAGAATCTGAGCCTGACTCTTTTGCCGAGTGCGCTGGCATCAAACCCCATGTGTTGCACTTGACTAAAGCACATATTCTCCTGCAATTACACAGTATGATTCTTTTGGTGATTATTCTTTTTCCAAAACAGAGATAGAAATGCAGATAGATATGTATAAGGTAAGCAATAACATATTTCTTTATATTTTAATGTAGAAAATGTGAGTAAATGGCACATAATTTTGACTTTGGCAAGTGGCCATGGTAAGCGGGATAATACACGACGAGTTGTACTGTTATCAGAAAATAATGCACTTTGTGGAGGAATTAGCCTCCGCTTCATGCATTATTTTTCGATAACAGCTCATCACGTCATGTATTATCCCTTACATGTATCTTAAAGAATCTATTGCTGAATTTTCATAGTAAATAACAACATTAAAGGTACCCCGAGGAGTTTATTTTTGGTTACGAAACAGTCTCATTTTAATGTGGGTGAATCTACATTACCCACACTTTATGTGTCCATTTTCTACAAATGTCGTTTCTTGTATGTAGTTTATTTTTAGATTATTATTTTGTGGTCGGGTCGTCCAGAACTTCCTTGGAATGACAAAACGATTTACTGCAGTAGCCTACGCCGCTGACAAGACGAAGTAACGTTACTAGTAAGACCTTTGTAATTACCTCGTCGGTGGCCATCGTTCCGTCTTCAAAACACCCGGCTCAGTTAGCTAAGGTTTACGACAGTGCGCGGGGAGGCTCATGGGAAATGTGGTCTATTTGGGCGGAAAACACTTCCGCTTCCCGAAACTCCTCATAGGGCCTTTAAGGCAACTGTTTCAAAATCACAGAATACATTATTAATCAGGCTACCAATTACTTTACACTGCAAGTCCAAAGAAAGTTAACTTTGTTGTATTTGTGTCACACAGCACACTACACACAGCACTATCACTCTGAATGGAGTCAGCCAGGGTTGCATAATCCAGCCTTTTTTTAAGTATAGTTTTTGATTGGTTTTGATACTTTCAGCCCTCTAGTTATTGTGGTAAAAATTGATTTCATAAAAACCGAGTTGGTTAATTTTCAAGAGTTTATGGATGTTGCAAGACCTATTTGAAAGTGAAAGTAAATTTGTGTTGTGTTGTTACTACAGTCCATATACAAACCTAAACGTGCTATCAGCCCACACAAACAAAATACTCGACTAGCCAGCTAAACTGCAGCACAAAACTGTCACACAAATCTAACAAAAACAATCTACAAAGTAGCAGGAGGCTAACGTTGCAAATTTATTAGCCATATACATGGCTAGTAAGCAGATCTTGAATCATTTAGACAAGGCGGGTGAAATAACTGTATATGCAATTTGCCTGCACACACAACACGCTTCAAGTTGCCTTTTTTAATGGCTTTTTTATGGCTTGAGATCATCCAGCATTGCCTCTGCGATCTACTGGTCGATCACGATCAACGGATTGGGCATCCCTGCTGTATGGTATTACAAGCCTGAGTTAGCTTGTTGTATTTAATATTCAGAGTTAGCTTCTTGTTCTCAGCATTCAGAGGGTTAGTGTTTGCTTCTTGTCTTCAGCATTCGTTCGTAAGCGTTAGCTTGTTGTGTTTAGCATTCAGAGGGTAAGCATTAGTTGTTGTTTAGTATTCAGAAGGGTTAGCTTGTTGTGTTTAGTATTCAGAAGGTTAGGGTTAGCTTGCTGTGTTCAGCATTCAGAGGGTTAGCATTAGCTTGTGTTCAACATTCAGAGCATTAGCTTGTGTTTAGATTCAGAGTTAGCTTGTGTTTAGTATGCAGAATGTTAGGGTTAGCTTGTTGTGTTTAGTATTCAGACGATTAGCTTGTGTTTAGTATTCAGTGCGTTTTCGCCAGCTTGCTGTGTTCAGAGGCATCAACTCCACCAAATAGACACACCAAACAGAACCAGACATGGTAGGAGAGGAGACCTCACCCGTCTGGTTTACCCAGGGGACCACATGGAGTCAAACAGACCTAACCCTGTCTTTCCTCTACTAACCATGCGCCGTTGGGAATTGTACTCAGGCTGCAGTATGTATCAAGATCAAAGAGAGAAAGAGAGAGAGGAAGGTGGCCAACTCTGTCCAATTAGCGATGAAGCACAATAATCAACTGGAGTAAATGAGGTCTTGGCAGGTCTTCCATCTTGCTCTTTCTGTCACACACACACACACACACACACACACACACACACACACACACACACACACACACACACACACACACACACACATCACACCTAAACACCCACACACCACAGACAAACATTACATTAGTCATTTAGCTCAAGTCAAACTTTATTTGTATAGCGACTTACAATAATTGCATTTAATATAGGAAAAGTCAGTGTACTATTACTTACCAGAACTCACAAATGCATCTTCTTTCTTAAAGAAGTGACTAAGAGCATAATCTAGTGCAGGATCCTGAAAGACCCCAGACACCCAGGAAATGGACTGTAATTCCTGCTACGGTTAGGGAAGAGATACCACTTACTGTACATGGCAAGCACGGAGAGGCTCAGGAAGATCTCATTCCTACAAGACATCTGGCTCCTGAATTACTCAATCTAGAACATCTAGAGTATATAGAAAATCTATATAATCTATAAATTTCTGCTTATATTTCACTACAACTTCACTGTCGTGGTGATTAGCCCTCGAGTTGGGCTGGAACAGAGGACGGGAGCTGGTGTTTTCAAACAAGACGTCTCTCTAAAAGTTAAACCCAGGGTCTCCAAACCCAGGACATTTGGTGAGTGGCACAGAATGTGACCAACTGCGGGAGAGGATATCACAGCTCGAGAAGAAGATTGAAACGCTGCTCCAAATATGTGACGATGAGAAACTCATTGACAGAACTGCAGCTACAATTGCACAAGGTGCTGAGCCACCAAATGCTGACCGACAGAGATTTTTATACACAGGACTGGACCAAATGTAGAGCATCTCGACCCCGCCAATTTGGCTGAGACGCTTCCCTGGATGTGTTTGAGCCTAGATAAAGACACTGGTCTAGCTACGGGGGCTCCCAAAACAGACGTTCCTAATGATGTTTCCTACTGGAACAGCTAAGGCGCAAGACCGAAAGACACATCAACTCCAGCCAGGACCTTGGCTGAATTGTCCATCGTAGAGGCAAATCCAGCAAGAAACTAAATAAGAGGGCAGAAACACCCCCACCACCACCTCAGCTCTCACAGCAAAACAGATATGATCCTCTGAATAACGAAATGTGTGACAATATTAACTACGCTGAACCAGGGTTAATTACACCACCACTAGCATTAACCCTAGCCAAAACCCAAGAAATAGAAGGAACGGTGCTAACCCCACACCAGATGAGCCAGTCACTATTCTGATTGGGGACACTATTACCAGGCAGGTAAGGATGGCAGACACTGAAAATCTATCCATGGCTGACACATCTGTCAGGGAGCTACCAGAGATGCTACAAGTTATCCTCTCTACACGTCCAAGTGATATGAGAATCATCATCCACGCTGGGTCTAATGACATTCTGCACAGGAAAACTGTCTCTGAGATCCTGAAAGGAGACTTCTCCCTGCTACTGGAGAAATCGAGTGACTGTCAATCGAAAAATATATTCATCTCAGGCCCCATTCCAACTTTTGGGAGAGGAAGCAAATCTTTCAGCAGACTCTTCAACCTGAATACATGGCTGACATTGGCATGCCTCACCCATGGGATAAAGTTTATTGACAATTTCGATATCTCTTGGAACTGCAGAGACCGCTTCAGACCCGATGGCGTTCACTCAAACATCAATGGAGCCAGAGTACTTGGTGCCAACCTACGTCAGGGACTGCGTCTTGGAATGTTGTTCCCAAACAAGATAGGCGTGAAGGTCAGTGTACCCAGGGAAACAGTCTCTCCCCCCTCACCCGACCCTCTGCTCCAAAGCACCCAAGGCATGCAGAGGCCAGATCCAAACAAGAAGAAAGCAGAAAGCCTCTACCCTTCCCCCTTCACCGGACCCTCGGCATCACATCACCCAGGCCATGTACATCACTGAGGGCCTTAGGATGTCTCTGTCCAAGGGAACCCAACGACTCCCCTCCCCAAGGCACTCAGAAGACCCCACTCAGAGGATGTCTCTGTCCCAAACAGTAACCCAACGATGCCCCTCCCCTCGTCCACCACACTCACCAATCAAGGACCTATTCAAAGCTGCCACGCTGAAGCTCAGCCAAATTGATGAACTACTGCACACCAATAACCACAGACACCATCGTTCACTTGTCCACCAGAAATGAGACAGACCCTATGCCACCCCTTTAAACATACCGGCGATCTCAAGCAGCCGGTGGCATATACAAACCCATCGTAGAAATCACAGACCATCTGGTGCTTGTCTCAGTAATCTGAAATGTGTTCAGCCACAGACAGTCTCCTGTCCTTTCACAGAAACTACAGCTGAAATGAGCTCTTTTCAACTTCAGATCGCTGTCTAACAAATCAATTTTGGTTAATGATCTGAGAACTGAAAATAATTTGCATTGCATGTTTTTAGTCGAGACCTGGCTAAACAACTCTACTGGTGTAGTAACACTGACAGAGGCTTGTCCAAAGGCTAAATGTTTATCAGTCAGACAAAACAAGAATGGAGAAGGGATTGCAGGCATTTTCTCTACTCAGTTTGTTTGTAATGACATTGACCTGGGATACATACATACATACATACATACATACATACATACATACATACATACATACATACATACATACATACATATTCATCAGTATTTCTACAGGAATTCTCAGAGATTATATCAATTGGTATCACTAAATATGGTAAATTAATCTTGAATGGAGACCTGGACATTCATATTAATAATAAGGATGACTCCAAAGCAATGGAGCTTTTTAATCTACTAGACAGCTTTGAAATAACCCAACATGTAAATGAAACCACTTATCAGCATGGTAACATTCTGGACCTAGTAATAACAACAGGGCTAAACATTGATAATGTATCAGTGCTCGAATAACCTATTTATGACCATCACTGTGTGTTTTTTGATACCAAACTAGTCTTAACAAAGACCAAAAGAGAAACCCTGGTTCAGAAGAGATTCCTAGACGGCAGGGCTGAAGCACAGTTTGCCAATATTATGAGATCATTTGAGCCGTGCAGCTATGAATGCTCTTTAAATTAGATGGTCCAACACTTCCACAGTACCTTGTCAACTGCTTTACCGGTGCCCTGCTAAAGTTTAAAAAGAGGTCAGCAGACAGAATCTCCCCATGGTTAAATCATAGCAGTGTTAATGAAATTAAGAGGCAATCTCGGGCATCTGAAAGAAAATGGAGGAAATCTAGGCTTACAATTCACTGTAATATATACAAAGAAACCATGTCTGCCTACAACAAAGCAACATGCCTTGCCAGAAAGGATTACTTTTCCAAGATTATTACAGAGAATGCTGGGAACTCTAGAGTATTATTCTCTTCTAGAGACCAGTTAGCAATTTATCTTCTAGAGACCACTATAGACCAGTTAATCAACACTGCCCCCCCCTGCAGCTCTCAGCACCAAAATGTGAAGAACTCACACTGTTCTTCAATAACACAATAGCATCAATTAGAGCCAGTATTACCACTGACATAAACCTAGACGGCCTCAGCGAACCCTGTAATAAATATGTAACCATGGGGAAATTCATGTGTATCACATTTTGAGAGCTTTGTAAGATTGTCACTTATGACATCCTAATCAATCACCTTGAAAGGCTGGTTGGTCTCTGACTGTGTAAAACTGGTTCAGAACATCAAAGGGAGAAGGTTCTACGTCTGGCTTGGAGATCATTTGTCTGAGAAACATGACACCTGCTTTGGGGTTGCACATGGGAGCTGCCTTGGTCCATTACTATTCTCACTATACATGCTGCCACTCGGGGATATTATTAGAGTGCACAATGTATGTTTTCATAGTTAGGCGGATGACACATCTATAAACTCCATTACTACCCGTCTCCTAGCAATAAATAAATGGATGAGCAATAACTTCTTAAAGCCTCTGGAAACTTGGCTTGAAATAGTAAAAATGCATATATGATATCAAATGTTAGTGTATCTTTAAGCATCCACAAAAATATGAGTTTAAATAAAAGTTCAGAACCCTTCAAAAAAAAGTGTTCAAAAACGGCTCATTTTGCTCTCTAGACCATTTCTCAGGAATGTGTGGGTGCGTCAGATCAGGATTTGATTGACATTTTGATCCGCCAATAACACAATCTCATCAAAACTAGCAACGCACTATGCACAGCAACTAAAAGTCCAGCCGTATATGTTTGAGCCGTCAGATACTCAATTCTCAGAGGATGCAGAAATACAGTAGAAGCCCTGCCATCTCCAAATAATTCATTTTAATCGATCACTGAATGGTGAGTTCCAAAATGCTTTTCTATCCATTAGTAGAATTAGTTAGCCACAGCTAGTTCTAACCATACTAGCTAGCGCTAACTTTAGGCTGCTAAGCAGCTACAAAGCACTGAGTTGGCAAGCTAACAATGTTAGATTTCTTTAGAAAAAGGTGAGGTTAACAATAAACGTGGAACATTTACTTAAACTTTATCATTAGCAAGTAACTTACATGATCGATCTCTATGCTCTGGGCATTGGGGAGAGGCTGAAGTGGAGGGAGAGAAGGTACTGCTCCAGCTACAAGACATAGCCGTTGTGCAAAACCCATGGCTTTCTGGCAGAATTTAATGAATGAGCGCAGCATATGAAGGTATGTTTCCGGACTGCTCCACCACGGCTCACCAAAAACACGGTCCACTGTTTCTCTAAATCCAACACAGTTGGAAAACTAAAGAATGCCTTGTTGTCATCTCACCGATGAGCACCCAGGGACCGCACAAACAATCATGATGGTGCACAGGGTGGGGAGATAGAGGATAGATAAAAATAGATACCGGTAGATGGATAGATAAAAAATGACAAAGATACTAGGCTGGATCAAATATGTTAGCTAACTGCAAATTTGCTGTCCACGAGGCAGATTTAGCGGGGAGGTAGGACTTACTAACGTGCATTTTTTAATGATTGGATCTCGGATATAATGACGTCACATTAAACGAATTAAACAACGCCCATTTCAAACCCACTGTCAGGAATATTACAAAAACTTAAATGAGAATATTTCGAATTTTGATATAAAGTAATTGCTAATACTTTTACATGTTGTTTATTATGTACATAATACACTAAATTACATAGTTAGAAGACTTTTGTGGATTTGAGTTTCCAGAGGCTTTAAAGCTAAATCCCTTGCACACACTTTTCATAACTAAGTCCACCAAGGGTTTGGTCTGCTGTCTTTATACTTTTATTATTAAAGTAATAGAAAAACCTTTACAAATTAACACCCGCTGGTGTCATGACCTCTCTATCCCATCGAATGTAATTAATTGGAAGATGGTGTGGGAGAATATATTTTTGTCATCCAGTAACCCAATGATTCATTATAATTATGTACATAGATTATACTGCACCCCCCGCAGATTATTTTTGATGAACCTATCTCAGAATCCCAAGTGTGAATTGTGTCCTCTTGGAACCCCCGGTACATTCACCCATATGATCTGGGAATGCTCAGCTGTTTTATTATTTTGGAAAATAGTTGGAAGGAAGATGTCAGCAGTGGTGGGGGCTGAGGTCCCTTGTTCCCTTTGACTTTATTATTAAATGATTTCTCTGATCTTGAACTAACCATCAGAAAGAGACGCTGGTTATCAGTTGGTCTTACAGCAGCTAAAAGAATGATTGCCCAGAGATGAAAGACCACACACACTCTGCCTTATCAACAGTGGGTATGTTCAGCAGTAGACTTGGCTAATATGGAGTTGTCAGTGGCCCGGATGCATGGTTCTAACATAGAAAATATTAATTAATGGTCTCTGTTCATTGAGGCCATGCATGGGGGCGCTCTATCAGGATAGTTTATAGTATAACCGTCTTGTAGGGATACAGATTTCTATCCCCTTTGTGGCATAGAATGTATGAGATTACACTGTTTACACTGTTTATTATCTTATGCTGCTTGGGAATATATATATATATATATATATATATATATATATATATATTTATTTATTTGTAAAGATGGGCTGATGGGTCCTGGGGGGAGGGAGGGAGGGAGATAGGGGGTTGAATGTGTTTGTTAGAATGTTTGTATTTTGTCAGTATGTTAGGGAGGGAGGGAGGTAGGGGGTTGAATGTGTTTGTTTGAATGTTAGTATTTTGTCAGTATGTTATATGTTGTCTGCAGTGGCGGCTGGTGACCTCAAAAAACTGAGGAGGACAGGAGGAAGAGAGGCGAACCACCCATGGGCGCCGGGGGGGCACTTTCCCTCAGTCAGTTATTATTTGAAATATCAGCTTTAAAGTGGATTTACAGTCAATTTTAGCATATGAAAAACTGAATAACTTCTTTAACTACATGCAGCATTTATTTATCATATCCATGATAAAATATTCCAAAACAACAATAAAACATTGTAAGCAATAGTTGTTGTAATGGATTGTATGCTACTCTTCTCTAAAGAGAGAAAAGAATTGATATTGGTGAGGTTCTGGAGGGGTTAGATGATATATGAAAAATGTTTTTGATTAGGGGACACTGAGGTGTGCTGGCTCTCAAACAGTTTGTTGGCAAATAGATTTGACAACTGGACAATGGACTACGTTGCACAGCAAATGCAGTATCCACAAGTTCGCTCATGGATAGCTAGCAATGGTACAGCTATGGGATTAGCTCATTTGGGTTGCTGTCAAAGCTGCCACTATTATGTTGCTATAGCCTACAATTATCAGAACAATATGAACATTCAGTTGAAAGTTTTCCATCCACCCATCCATCACTGGATGAGGAATAAGCACCGCAAAGCGATCAATTCTCATGCAAGCAGGAGCCAGGCTGTGGATTTCTCCGATCCGTTGTTGCGACCCAGTCTCTAGAAATATTTTGGACGAGTTGCCGACAGTTTGCGCCTCCAGCCAATCTGCGCGCCTGCCTATGCCGTAGCCTGATGTGCACCTCGTAGCTAACGTTACCGGCTATAGCCAGCCAGTGGAACTGTCGTGTTCAGATGTCTCTAGCTCAAAAAGTATTTATGTCAGCTTGGATATTTAGATGGCTAGAACCAAGACAAATAGCCGAACAGTTTGATGTATAATATGTCCCATAATACTTTCGGATGTTTTATATTATGGAGCTACGAACACACAAAAAGTCTCCAATGGCACAGGGAAGAGAAACAGACATCAACGCCGACTCAATCGGCCTTCACTGTGGTAAATCTGGAATGTGATTGGACTAACAAAATGTCAATATCTGAATCCTGTTCAGACAGGGCAGGAGTACTGTCCTCCCTTGCAGTAATTTTTCAGCGTTTTGGCACTAAACAATTACAAATTAGCAAGAAAAAAAGGCATTACATTGATTTAAGAGAAAATAACCCGCCCTACGGGAGGCTAGCCTCCCTTCCATAGATATCTATGGGTCCTCCAGCTGCATGTTATATATGTCACTGTTGGAGCTTTAGAATTTCAATAATGGGTTTTTATCCATAGGGAAAACCTGCTTTATGAACAAAACTGAGATAATATTAATTATGAATAAATACATTTATATATTTATATTTTAATCCCTCTCTTCTCTCCAAAAACTGAGGAGGACTGTCCTCCCCTGCCTCAATGGACGAGCCTCCACTGGTTGTCTGTAACTTATGTTAAATGTTGTTAAATTGTTTTGTGTGTCTCATGTGAAGAACATATATAAATAAATAAAAACATTTGGTCACCAAAGCTGAATGAGGACAAAACTGAAATCCTATTGATCGGCTTTAAAACAAAAAGAGAAATGCTGTTCAAAAATCCGGGGCTGCCGGGCTCAGACTACAGGATTTTTGGGCCAATTTATCCCTGTTTCACCCCTCCCGACAATCGGAGGAGAAATCTGGTCTGGAACGTTGGTCGGGGCCGATGATCGGCCCAGATTATCTTGTAATGTGAGGGGTTTACAGATCCAATCTTATACCTCCAGATCGGCTCGCAGACCCATCGGGGCGGTAAACATGTTTGATATTTAAGATTATTACGTCCCGACTTTACAAGTGAGACGGCGAGACCAGTGGTTCGTTGCTTCCTCGGGCACGATAAGATCCTGTAGTGTGTGCTAGCCGTTATTTTCAAATCTTGCTGTGTGTGCTTGTTTGAGATGTGCAAGAAGAATATCTGTTAAGATTCTCCTTATGTGCGTGATGTAACCCGATTTCGAAATTGATTAGGATTTTAAATATCCTGTAGTGTGAGCCCGGCATAAGTCTTCAAGTCCCATATTAACAAAGTGACAAAACCCAAATTTTTCCACCTTAGAAACACTATATATATATATTTATAAATCAAATGGATGCAGAAAGATTGATTCATACTTTTATTTCTATTTACCTACCAATGCAATGTTATCGGACAGCGCCGATTGACTGGCCTGGCAATGATGTCGACTGAAAGAAGAATGCTGCACAAAATGAAGACATTGACAAAGTCATCACATAATCTACAAAGGGTAAAGTCGAGGGTGGACTTCATCTACAAGTGAGGTAGGTGTGCTATTTTAGAGCGTTTTTGTATCATGTTACATAGCTGCTGTGGTTTGTTCTGGTCCGCTGTGGTGTGTTGTGGTAGGCTGCTGTTTGTGATCAGAGTGTAGGCCTCTGTGTGTGTATGAGAGTTAGGTCCGCCAAGGCCGCCACTTGTTTGAGAGAGAGTTAGGGCTGTCGGGAGAGTTAGGGAGTTAGGGTTATTCAAAATTTGATTATATCATCAGATAAAGGCAAACTTTTTTTTTTTTTTATTAATATTTGAGGTAGCATGCCCAGTGTAAAAGGTCAAAAGGCTCGCCACTGCTGTCCACGTATGTTATGTGACAAATAAAGAAATCTTGATCTTGAAGGTAAAGTGAAGAACAGCAAACTAAAAATACAATAGGTGCTTAAGAGTGAGGGAAAAAACACATACAGTACATGCACCAACGACCACCCCCCCCCCCCCACACACACACACACATAAAAAAAACAGCACATACACCACTCACTCACACACATACACACACACACCACTCACACACACACACAAACAAACAAACAAATGACCCCATTATCACGTTCTCTGACATGAGTCCCGCTCCTCCTCTGTAATGGCTGGTTATTCTCCTACGGTATGCAGCCAGACTGCCTTAATGCTGGTGCAACATGTTTCATCACTCCAGGGATATTTGTGGTTACTGTTTACTTATAGCTTCCTCCTCTAACATACAGTACACAGATCCTGAAACACTCCTTCTCCATGCACTAATCACCTCTCATGTCTCCTCACACACTTCACTCTCACCATAGTAAATGGACTGCACTTATATAGCACCTTTCTACCTTAAAGGACAATGCTCGTTTTTGATTTCTTCTACATGCCTCTGAACTACACCAAAGTGATCTCGGTGAGTCAAACGTCTTATAACATGTCGTAAATAAGGTCCAGGTTGTCAAAAACGAGCATTGTCCTTTAATGGATAAAGCACTTTACAATGGCCTCTCACACACCGATGGCATCCCTACACCATGCACGTATCTCCCATTGTTAATGTTCTGGCTTCATCTTAGCAAGCTGAAACAGTTGTGCAAAGAAAAGGTTAGTCTGAAGGTTGAAGAAGACCCCGGCCACACACATGCATACACAGCTCACCTGTAGCCACTCTGTGTGTCCACACACACTCCTCCGTTGAAGCAAGGGTTTCTAGGATAGGAGGCGCAGGGCTGATGGGTTTGGTCCCGTGCGGAGCAGCTGCAGATGGCTGAGGACTCCACAGTCACTGACACCAGACTCATAGTCCCAGAATCCACCACGCTGGGTGTGTCACGGACACTCAACACGTTGGAGCAGCCGGCACTGGCGCCACAGTCAGAACCACAACACTCATCCACATGGATCTGGGCCACATTCACCTGGAGGAAGGACTGGAGCTGGGGGGTGGGAGGGAGACAGAGAGAAAGATAATTAAATAAAAGTTGTGTGTGTGTAAGCAGCCCTGCTGCTGCCATATTAAAGGGGTCCATGTTTGCAAAACTAACTTTCTCATTGCATGTACATTTGAGTCTCTGATGGGCCTACTAACACACAAAGTATGAAGTGAAACAACCCAGTCATGTTGTTGTGGTCAGCCGAAATGAAAACATTACAAAACAAGTCAGTCCCTGCAAGCCATTCAAATCTCGCGTGTCACTTTACGTCACAGTCAGGGACCCCGATAGCTAGCAAAACACTGGCAGTGTGTGGTAGCCATTTTTGGCCCGATTGCTTTTCCAACCTGGGCCAGTACAATGCAGGATTTTCAGATAAACCGTATGATCAAGCAATACCAACTGTCTGTGCAAATTATGCAGAAACTGTAAGTTATTATGCTGTGTGTTTGCATAAAGTACTAACGCTAGCTAGCCAACACGAACAAACTCCCCTTTTGCCTCAACCCGGATGCTCATCTCATCATATGTTAGAGTAACGTTAGTGGAATTAAATTGGACTAACTAATTAGACTTCTGAATTAGACTAATGAATTAGACTTCTAATTCATCGAGCAGCCAAATTATCACATATTAAAAAGTGGACATCATTAGATTCTCCTCGGCCTACAGAATCTAGCTTTTATTGTTTGTAGTCGAATGGTGTCATATAGCCTGGTGGTGTCTAGCTAGTGAATGTAGCTTGAGGTAACAGCATGCAGCTGTGGAGATAATAACAAGGGCACTAATGCTATCATGTTTAGTCAGGGAGAGAGGACTATTACATTTGTCACAGTGGCATCGAGTGTGGATGGTTCAGGCTAGCCAGCTATATTTGAGGTAGCATAGCACCGTCAACAGCCCTCGTTCTCTAGCCTGCCAATCTTGCTCTTAGCTGAGCTCATTTGCATATGAAAAGTCCCTCAATCTGCTCAGTCTGATCTCGTGGTCAATGGAGGGGTATAGAGGCATGCTAGAATGCTTATTGAGTGGTATTTTCAGCAAAAATACTCAAAGACTTTTGTTTTGGGGACTGTCGTGGAATTTTACACCTAGTCTCAAGACTATTCAGATTCTTTTCTTTTCTTTCAATACCTATTCATCCAGTCCCCTGCCTTTTGCTATTGTAAACACCTTAACCCTTTGTTTCTCTCTCTCTTTTGTAATTCCAAAACACCTCCTCTACCTCGCTCTTCCTCATCTCTTTGTTTAAGTCAGAAGGGCCACACCTTCGTCCTTCCCGTCCTGGCTCAGACCTTTTGTTTCTTTGTTTATATTCAAAGTGCACCGCGCTTTTCTTTTCATCCCTCGACCACTGTTTGATATCCGTCACCTTACGATGACGTATAGACGACTCAGCCAATCAAATGTCGGCTGCACCACATCCTTGTTTTGAACACATATAAGGGGGTATCTGGCGAGCTCATTTTTACTTCTGTTCTGGTGAACCACTCTGTGTTTTATCTTGAGGTCCGTTTGCAATCGTATTGTTTTCTTAATAAATCTGACTGAACCTTTTTGAGCGAACCTTTGCTTTGGCAAATACTTCATTTTTCGAAACCTCTACTACAATTTATGTGGCTGTTCAGCCACAGATGAGGGAGTGGTCGTGGAATTTTACACCTAGTCTCAAGACTATTCAGATTATTTTATTTTCTTTCAATACCTATTCATCCAGTCCCCTGCCTTTTGCTATTGTAAACACCTTAACCCTTTGTTTCTCTCTCTCTTTTGTAATTCCAAAACACCTCCTCTACCTCGCTCTTCCTCATCTCTTTGTTTAAGTCAGAAGGGCCACACCTTAGTCCTTCCCGTCCTGGCTCAGACCTTTTGTTTCTTTGTTTATATTCAAAGTGCACCGCGCTTTTCTTTTCATCCCTCGACCACTGTTTGATATCCGTCACCTTACGATGACGTATAGACGACTCAGCCAATCAAATGTCGGCTGCACCACATCCTTGTTTTGAACACATATAAGGGGGTATCTGGCGAGCTCATTTTTACTTCTGTTCTGGTGAACCACTCTGTGTTTTATCTTGAGGTCCGTTTGCAATCGTATTGTTTTCTTAATAAATCTGACTGAACCTTTTTGAGCGAACCTTTGCTTTGGCAAATACTTCATTTTTCGAAACCTCTACTACAGGACCCCAAAGACTTATATTATATTGTTGAAAATTAGCGTTATAGGACACCGTTAACATAGAGTGAGTGATCCCATCTCTCAAACCATATCTTTAACTGTTGACAGGACTTACAGTACATCCTTTAGTCCAGCAAGTGTCTCGCTTGAAATTTACTACAAAAGCAATATATTTGTACTTATCCTTCAAATACCAATATCGTAATTAATTTCATTCACCTTTATTTAACCAGGTTTAGACCCATTGAGATTAAAATCTCTTTTCAAGAGCGACCTGGCCAAGGATGGCAGCAGTACAAACAGTTGCATACACTCACCTTAAAAACAATAGAACATCTCAAAAGTGCCATATAGTAAAAATACTGGGAAGCCCTATTATCCTATTTCAATTAAAATATTTACAATTATCAAGTCAGTTTCTATAGATTTCACCATGCCTTTAAATTAATTTAGTGTGACTAGATCCTGAAGTTCATTTTGCAGGCTATTCCATGCAGATGGTAGCCTCATGAGACAATCCTGATTTTGCGAGCTCACATTCTGTTTTTCTAGCAAATCAGTCAGGATACCCTCCATAGAGATCTGTTTGTGCCAGATCAGAACACGATCTCGCCAATCAGCATCGGTTCTGAGGAATTTGAAATACAAAAAGCTATGCGGGTCGGTTTTATGATAGCAAGGAGCGGTTGAAGTTAGCAAGTGATAGATGGTGATGGTTCATCCAAGTAGTTTTGAAAGTGCCTGCCCTATTCCAAACAGTTTCCAACGGAGAGTTCCTAGAAGTTCATAGTGTCCTGAGACTAACCCCTAATTGCCATGTTTTATGGTTAAAAGGACAATAACGGGAGTCTACCCAGAATGGCCTTATACTGTAGATAAAAACATATCAACATCAAGACATCAAGAGAAAAACTAGACTTGTTTCTAAATTAAAATTGTTACGTCAGGTTATTAACGAGCCGACCTCTGACTATTTTCTGCAACTTGCTTCCCTGGTCTGCCATTTTGATTGTTCATGGACTTCCCTGTCCCCTGGGTTGCCACACAACTTGAATGTGTTAATGTTTGCGATTCATCTGGAAACGTTAATGTGTTAAAAAGAATTAACGCCGAAAAATTCTTCATTTCTTTGTTTCCCTGGCACAAAAGGGGGAATAAAAATCAAATAAAATAAACATTGGTATCGGCCATCGGCCGGATTGTTATTTTAAACATCGGCATTGACATCGGCCCGGAATTTTGCAATCGGTGCATCCCTACTGAAAGGCATGTGAAACGCGAAGAACACACAGTAATTCAGCCAGGTAAACACTCGCGTAAACACTTGCTGAGATAACGTCTGAGATAAAGTTGGGTTTCCTATTGGACATCGATTTTAATCGATTGACAGCCCTACTTATTATCCAATGCGTTGATAATGCCATTCACAACTTTCAGGACAGCAGTACCAGTGCTATGAAGTTTTCTGAACCCTGAGTGATGATTGGATAGTATTATCGGTGTGTGTTAATACTTTCACCTGTTCACTCGCTAGGGATTCCAGCACTTTGGCTAATATAGAAAGTTCAGAGATTGATCTGTAATAATTAAGCACTGGTGGATCCCCTTCTTTTAAAAGGGGTAAAACATAAGCAAATATTAGGGATTTCATTTGAAACCAAGGTATGAAAGTAAAGTAAAGATGTGTCAATGGTTAGCTGTAGTATCTTCTGCTAATTCCCATTCCAAATGATCTGGAGCAGCCAGTTTTCTAGGGGTTCAATTGTTTTAGGGCTTTGTGAACATCAGAAACACAAACATATCTTCATATTCCGCCGTTCAACCAAGCAAGGTTTACACTTGGGGATCTTAGTGTCTCTGATAGCAGCTTTTACAAAGTGATCACACACATTTGGGAAGAGACCAATAGCAGAATACTTAAAAGGGGCATTAGTTAGGACTATATCAATGAGTGAGGATTTCTCAGGACCTTTGGGATATGGGGTCCAGAAGGAGAGTTAATAACCCGCATCAGATTGACAGTTTCACATTGTGCTTTGAAAGCATTGGACACAGGCCTCAACCAGTCCCAATTCAGATCACCAAACATAACAATCTTATTATAGTGCATCTTAGACAACAAGGTGATCAGTGTATATAATGAATCATTAATTGCAGATGGAAGTCAAATCAAATCAAACTTTATTTGTATAGCACCTTTCATACAGAGACGCAACCTTATGCGCTTTAAGGAGAGCAATGGGGGGATGGACATAGGTCTTAACCCTACATTTTCCAGAGAGAAGCAAAAAAACAGTCTATAATATCCAATAACCATGAGATGATAATCCTTCAGGGCCAGAAACTCAAGTTGTTTACTCACTGATTCTGAGAGCACTAAATTAGCATTTGATTTGAATTTGATAAACAGCTACACCACCACTTTTCTTGGGGCGGCCAGAGCGAAGCTCATTAATATCCATTAATACATATATTATCATGAACAGATTTAGTTGGCTAAGTTTCAGATAAAACAACATCAACATCAGTTGAATGTATCCAAACCCTTACCATATCCAATTTAGAGATTAAACTCTGAACATTTATTTAAGTAAATGATACCCAGACCAGACAGGCACATAAAATCAGTTGGAGTATTGCACATCTCTCATGTCATTATCTGCTGGGCCAGGGTTTGTGTTAGGATTTGGTGAGAGGAAGGTCCCAAAATGCGGGATTGAGGCAGCCAGTGCAGGTCCAGAAAATCATACAGGAACACCAGGTAGCAACACTAGACAATGGACCTACTAGGACAATGGGAAACATGAGGGCTTAAATACACATGGAAAACAATCAAGGAACAAGGTGAAGATGAGCGACAAGACCAAACGAGACAGGTGCATGTAATCACCAGACAAAGACATAGAGGGTTCTCAACAAGATCCCCACACAAGGGCAAAGGAAACTAAGAAGGGAACAAAGAGAAATGCTGGGACTGTTAATGGAACTGTGATAGAACGTGAGTGGGAACACAACTAGGGGCTGGGAACCAGAGTGGGGAACAGAGCAGCTAGAGGGAACTAGAGAGTAGATGAAAACACTAGAGGTGACGAGGTGCACAGAAGTCTCGGGGGAGTGGCGGGGTGAGTAGTGTGAGAGGGCCTAACAGCAGGCCAGCAGCACATGCAGGTTCCGGGGTGAGGTGTCATGGAGCCATGCCGTAAGCTCATTCACTGCTGCCTGCTCTCCTGGTGTGGGGCGCATGCAGAGGTGCTGGGAGGGCAGGGTGAGAGGGTCACTGGGAGCAGAGGCAGGGGTGAGAGTGGGGGGGGGGGACTGAAAGTCCAGGCAAGGGTCCAGGCCGGGAGCAGGGGAAGACTCGCTCAGGCGCTGGTCAGTACGTTACCAGAGATTAACAATAAAAGAAGAATTAGATATCTCTGCAAGACGATTCCATTTTAGAGTGAATCATTTACTGTAGACAAAGCCAGCAAGAGAATTCTCAGAAAACACATGACAGTTTTTCAAGACGGAAAGCCGTAGAAAGCGGAGCAACTCAGCGGAGCGACTCAGAGAAAATGACTCAGCCTCTGCTGCAGATTGTGCAAAGTCTCAGTCACCGCGCCGGGCAAGACTGGCGGAATACGCTCCTATCCCTGAACACTCTCCTGACGAAGGTCAATTGGCTCAGAGACCCACCGCGAGAAAGCAATAAGCAAGTGGACATTTCGTTGTCTATGTGAGATACAGAAGTTCAGTTCAGTTCAGTTTGTGTGTGTGTGTGTGTGTGTGTGCTTGGGGGGGACATGCGTTCAGGCTAGCAGCAGGAACGGGCAGGCAGAGGCAGGAGGACGGCAGAAGCAGGCAACAGCCATTTGCTATTATGCATTTTTGTTGCTGTGCAGTTTTCTTGTACTATTTTATCAGGGTGTAATTGTATTGGTTTCTTTTAGGCGGGAGGGACCGAGTCTGTATGGGTGGGTTTTCCTTTAGTGGAAGGATGTGGCTGTGGGTCGTGGACTTTGTTTGTTTCGTGTTTATATGTTTGATTGTTGTTTCTCATGTACGGTGTGTGTGGACTGTGGACCCAAGGAAGACTAGCGGTCACCATAGTGGCAGCTAGTGGGGATTCAATAAACAATAAACAGGCGAGTGAAGTGCAGGGGTGCGAGGAGTGGAGGAGCAGTGCAAGGCAGAGGAGAATAATCCGATACAACGATGACATAAAGATACTCTGCTGATACTCTAGTCAGAGCACAGTACAGTTGGGATTTTTGATAGGCAGTTTCCAAACATTTGGAGCCAATAAAACAACATTAGAGCCAAACAAATAATAAAAACAAACACATCACATGGGACGAAACAAACGTGGAGACGCATCTGCGGCCATCTTGGATTTTTTTCTTTTCTAGTAATAGTTTCAGAACCAGTCTGGATTAGAAGTACTCTTTCTTTTGTCACTGCGTGTTTTACAATGTTGTCTGTTGACATGTGAGGGTCCACTGTGTTCACAGTGTTTTAAACAGAAATGTTCGTGAGAAATGATTCTGACAGAAGAACACCTCTATGTAAGAACACCCCTATTGAAGGACTCCTCTATGTAAGAACACCCCTATTGAAGGACTCCTCTATGTAAGAACACCCCTATTGAAGGACTCCTCTATGTAAGAACACCCCTATTGAAGGACTCCTCTATGTAAGAACACCCCTATTGAAGGACTCCTCTATGTAAGAACACCCCTATAGAAGGACTCCTCTATGTAAGAACACCCCTATAGAAGGACTCCTCTATGTAAGAACACCCCTATAGAAGGACTCCTCTATGTAAGAACACCCCTATAGAAGGACTCCTCTATGGAAGAACACCCCTATAGAAGGACTCCTCTATGGTAGAACAGCCCTATAGAAGGACTCCTCTATGGAAGAACACCCCTATAGAAGGACTCCTCTATGGTAGAACAGCCCTATAGAAGGACTCATCTATGGTAGAACACCCCTATAGAAGGACTCCTCTATGGTAGAACACCCCTATAGAAGGACTCCTCTATGTAAGAACACCCCTATAGAAGGACTCCTCTATGGAAGAACAGCTCTATGGAAGGACTCCTCTATGGAAGAACAGCTCTATGGAAGGACTCCTCTATGGAAGAACAGCTCTATGGAAGGACCCCTCTATGGAAGAATAAGAAGATCTTTATTTGTCACACAGCCAACCAACCCACATGTAATGGGCGACATGGGTAACACTAACACATGCATGAAATGTTCTCTGCTCTTCACCAGTGTGCATGGGACGCACCCAGGGGCCAACCAAGTGCTCCTGTCCGTCTTCATAAGGGACGGACAGCATTAGCGATCGGTTCTTCTGCACGTTTTTTTTTTCATATTGGGTTCTTTTGGGGGAAAACCTTGCGAACAACACGGGGAGAACATGCAAAATGGGCACAGAAAGGCCCGGAGACTTTCTTGCTGTGAGGCAACAGTACTAGGCACCACCGTGCCTCACGTGAGTAATTTTGGGATTCAGTGTCTTGCTCAGACCAAAACGTAGACGCAAGTGAGTAGAAATATCCATATGCTTCGAGCTGGCAGGAATTATGAAGTCCATCACTTAGTTTTTCTCAAAAACAGTAAAACCTATCAAGCCTCCCACAACTTTGGTCAATTGACACCACAATTGGTACACTGCATCTTCAGACCATACTCCACGGTGATGCCAACTTGGACTGCAAGGAATCTGGGTGTGACCATGGACAACCAACTGTAGTTCTCTCCATTTCCTCACTGTCAAAACGGTGCAGGTGCTCATGCAGGCCCTTGTCATCTCCCGCCTGGACTACTGCAACTCCCTCCTTGCTTGGGCCCCGGCGCCAGCCATGAACTTGTCCAGAAAGCTGCTGATTGCCTGGTGTTCAACCACCTCAAATTCTCCCACACAACTTCCCTTCTCCGTTCCCTACACTGGCTCCCTGTAGCAGCTCACATCCAGTTTAAAACTCTGGTACTAGCCTACAGGGCAATGAAAGGAACAGCCCCCTCCTACCTCCAGGCCATGGTCAAACCCTAACCCCCCCCCGACTGCTACACTCTGCTACCTCAGGGCAACTGGTTGTCCAATCACTCCGAAGCCCCTGCGGTCGATCAACACGGTCACGGCTCTTCTCTGTCCCGATCCCGCAGTGGTGGAATGAACTGCTCACTGACGTCAGGACAGCAGTCGCTTTGGATTAAACATGTCAGCTAAATGATTATAATGTAATGTAAATGTAATGGGGAGAGGAGACAGGAGGAGACGAAGGAGAGAAGATGAGAGGAGACAGGAGAGGATAGGAGAGGACACCAGACTTGAAAGACCTTTGCTGGGTTGTTGTGTGAACCGGTTGGGGTGGTGGGGATGGAGATTTGTATTATAATTGCTTTCTTGAAAGGTGGACCTTTAGGTTATTAGGAAAAAATATAATTGTGGACCTTTATGATTTGTATTTTAGTACCCCTGTGGTAGTGTCCAAGCAGAGAAACTCATTCACCACCTTCAAAATATGCAATATTGTCAGTGTATTGTCTGAATATACACTGAGTAAAAGGTTAACAAGGGAACAGGGATTCTGAATGTAGGTATACTGGATTGTAGCTTTCCAACTGTAGGTCTAATATAATCAATGTTCTGTTCGGTACACTCCAACATATACGCTCTGTTCGGTACACTCCAACAGATGTCTTAGATGCTTAGTAGAGCTGTGACAACAAAGGGCCTAGGAGCAGATATCTCTGGCACAAAGAACCTCTCTGACTCTTTCTCTCTCTCTCTCTCCTCTCTCTCTTTCATTCTCTCACTTTCTCAATTTATCTTTCACTCTTCTCTCTCTCTCTCTCTCTCTCTGTCTTCTTTCCCTCCCAACCCCCCTTTTTTATTAAGGCCAGTTTAATATACAGTAGCAACAAGAACAGCACAGATCCTGGTGTCCATATCAATGAACCTAACCAGGACCATCCAATATGTTCTTCCTCAAAACTCTGACAGAGGGAATAGATACTAAATCAAGAGAACCACAAAGATAGAGAGAGAGAGAGAGAGAGGGAGGGAGGGAGAGAGAGAGAGAGAGAGAGAGAGAGGATAAAGAAGCATTACTGCAGAATAGAGAGCATTTATAATAATTGCTCCCACACTCCCTCAATTTCTCAGTACACATCTCTAATCAATGTGTTCTCAGAGACCTGCTGGGAATCCTGATGAACGGGTACAGACCATCCACAAATCACACCTGAGGCCACCAATACTTCTCATTTTCTCTCCATCTCTCTCCTCTCTCTCAGTCTCTCTCTGTCTCTCCATCTCTCTCCTCCAAGTTCTGCTTGTCCTCTATGTGCATCACTCACCTGAGTCCAGTATAATCTAGAAGGATCTTTTCAGGGTGTAAAGGGTTAATAATTTCATCATGCTACAATGGAGACAACAATCACCCACATCTATTTTTACCCTTGAAATCCACCAGGGCTCTTCCTGACTGATATTGCACAAGTACAACCAGTGAGTGATTGCATGTCCTATAACCATAACCATAACCTTGATGGATCTCTGACAGGGGCCTGGTAATCCTCTATGTGTGTGAGTGTGTATGTGTGTGAGTGTGTGTAAGTGTGTATGCGTGTGGGTGTAGCCATCCCTCATATAGTAGCCTACCTTCTGCTTGTGTGCAGCCAGGTATCCATGCAGTTTCTCTGGAGGGAGGAAGGGGGCGCCACCGCTCACGGAGAAGCGCACATCCAGCGCCTGCTCCCTCACATCCTTCAGGCTGAACACGTTGACATCGTCCACGGCAACCGCCAGCATCTCGGACAGGAAGTCCACCAGCAGGTCATAGCGACTCCTTAGGTTGCCACGGCGCTCCACAAACTCATTAGCTGTGATATCTGCGACACACACACACGCGCGCGCACACACGCGCGCGCACGCACACAAACACACACGTTTGAACACCACTTCTTATCCACACTTCACAGCTGAGATTGCTTGTACCCACTGCCAGAGTATGTTGATGAGTGTGTGTGTGTGATCCATCCCACACTGCTGCTGCTGAAGAGGGGGATGAGTGGAGAGATGAGAGGGATGAGGGGAGGGGAGAGAGGAGAGAAAACACTAGCATTGCCTAGTTCAGAGAGAGAGAGAAAGAGAGAGAGAGAGTTTTATCAGTGTGTGTGTGTGTGTGTGTGTGTGTGTGTGTGTGTCAGAAATCATTAGCACTTCATATATAGTAGCTACTAGCTAGCCAGGCTAACACTAGAAGCACAGAACTTTTTTCATACCAGTAACTCCCGAGGTCACAATTGTAGCCCTATATTTTCCATTTTTTGAAATCACATTCAAAAGCTCGGAGGCAGACTGCAGCGCGCTCCCATTTTTTGGCGGATGTTGTATCAGTCTTGTCCTCCATGTGATTCTGCTGGATCGTCTCCAAATTACTTGAATGTATTTTCTATGGCGCATTCACTGTCTCAATGCACTAATAGGCCAATTATGCAAATGCCTGGGTTTAGCTGGAGGAGAGAGGGCGGGGCCATTCACACCTGGAGTACCACTGGGTACCAACGTTCCAAGGTGTTGCTTTTCGTGCTTATAGGGGGTGTTTGAGCTTCAAAAAAAGCGAAAGAAACACATGCTTTTGTAATCCACATGTTGTAATCATAACAGCGTAGGCATGTGTAGTACTGATATTGAGTCAGGGCAGTGGGGAAATGTCGATTGCACACTGACAGAATAATTGTAAATGTACATTATATTACAGTCATTTAGCATGGACAGAGGGCTGGTAGAGTGAGATGGGATGGAGAGAAAAATGGGTAGAGGCTTTGTTGTGGTCAAATGTTTTTTTGTTTTTTTTAATTTCCATCACAACTCACAGACGGTACTGTGTATGTGTGCATGAGTGCGAGTGTGTATTGCAATGTGTTACGGTGTGTGTGTGTGTGTGTGTGTGTGTGTCTTCGAGTGTCCACATTTTTGTGAGTTGACTGGTGTGGGTGTTTCAAGGACCACCTATTTCAATTTCACCCCTAATCTGTGGCATGCCGATTTAGCCTTGTACTTGACATAACACATCCTATAGTCATGCTAAGTGGAATGATTTATAATCCTTAAAGGCGCTATAGATAACATTTAAAAAAAAAAAAAAAAAACATATCTAAAAAAAAAAAATTGAGAGAGACTTTACAATGGTGTGGAAATAAAAGTATTGTTTTCTTCCCCAAAAATATTGATTATGTAAGTATCATAAAACATATTATGGGTTCGAAATGACTGTACTGTTTATCTTTGTCTGAAGTTTGGTTCCCACCTCTAAGAAGACTTGTAAGACATTGGTACCACACGGTATCTCTGTTGGGAGCGAGATTACTCTTTTTTTTTCTTTTTTTTTTAATGATCCGTCTACATAGAAATGTTATCTACAGCACCTCTAAGGATACCTAAAAATGTTATCTATACCACCTTTAAGAATGAATGAGAATTCTTACCAAGGGTTTCATTTGTTAAAATAAACACACACACACACACTTTCTCTTTCTCTCTCTCTCTCTCTCTCTCTCTCTCTATCTCTCTCTCAGCAATTCTGGGATCAGGAACAAAATGCTTTTATGAGCTTCTATGAGCCATGGTCTCTCTCCCGCTCTCCTTCAATTTTATTATCATAAAAATCCTTCAGGCTTTCAGTCCATTTCTTTAAACTGCAGGAACATTTAATTTAACAGCACACATGCAGTACATCAGGCTAAGATAGATTATATTAAAATATAAAATGGCATATGCTGGCAAAGTAAAACGTGGGCATATTAATTATTTGATGTGAAGAAAGGCATATGGAGCCAGTGTCCTGGACAAAGCTGAAGCCTCGACCGTACCTGGGGTGTTGGGACGACTGTCTCTGGGTGCCTCAGTTGACCTGGAGGGGTCTCAGACAGGGGATGAGAGTGGGGTGGGTGACGGGGTGAGGCCGGGGGGGGGGGGGGGGGTCTGGTGGGGGTACCTGCGAGGCTGGAGGGGGGCGCTGGTGGGGGTACCTGCGAGGCTGGAGGGGGGCGCTGGTGGGGGTACCTGCGAGGCGGAGAGGGGGGCTGGTGGGGGTACCTGCGAGGCTGGGGGGGGGCTGGGTACCTGCGAGGCGGAGAGGGGGGCTGGGGGGGGGGGTACCTGCGAGGCGGAGAGGGGGGCTGGGGGGGGGGGTACCTGCGAGGCTGGGGGGGGGGTACCTGCGAGGCGGAGAGGGGGGCTGTACCTGCGAGGCGCAGGGATCCTGAGTTGTAGATGGCGTCGTCCCGCAGCTCCCGGAGGTGCACGGTCACGTCTGAGACGGCGTCTGGCCACACCCCGTCCGAAACGCGCACCTGGAACTCGTAGCTTCCTGGGGGGGCGTTCTCCTTGATGATCAGGAAGCCTGTCCTCTTGTTCAGGATGAAGTAGCTACACACACACACACACACACACACACACACACATGCACACACATGCACACACACACAGTGGGGAACACACAATAATACACAGTCAAAGGTTCAAGGGATTAAAACTAGATATACCAGATAGAGAAAGATGGGAGGAGGAGTTGAGAGAATATAGAGAAGGAGGGTGTGTTAGAACAGGAGGGGCTTGAGAGAGAGAGGGATAGGGGGAGAGGAAGAGAAGAGGAGCTGGAGGGAGAGGGGAGTAGGGGGCCTTGGAGGAGATGAGGAGCTGAAGAGAATGACAGGAGGCTCCTCCTTGTGGTACAAATCTTCATTGAGCTTATCTCTTTTATTTAAGAGAGAAGCAAACATTTGTAAAGAAGCTGGTGGAAGATGCAGTGTTACTGTGTCACTGATGGATTGAACCTTCTCTTCCTGCTCAACAGAGATGGAGAGATCTCCTGAACTCCAGAGCAAGGGAGCAGAATCAGTGAGACCACTCACTGAGAGAGACAGACAGAGAGACTCACTGAGAGAGAAAGACAGAGAGCTCTTACTTGGGGACATGTCCCTCAAAGGCGTAGGTCTTGTTGTCCCAGTCGTCAGGATCAGGAGAATACACCTTCCCCAGAACTGTAGTTGGCATCCTCCCTGACGACACACAACATCATATCTCTCTTCAGGTACAATCGTGGTGTGTGTGTGTGGGGGGGGGTGTGTGTGTGTATGTGTGTGTGGGTGTGTGTGTGAGCGTGCGTGGGCGAGAGAGATAGAGCTGAGGAGAGAGCAAAACTAGAGAACATGATGTTCGATCTTGTGAAAAGGAAAAAATGAAGAAATGAACAGCTTACAGTCAGAACATATTTCATTCTCATCGTCACAGCCAAAGACCCTTTTTAACAGCAAACACCATTATACAGTATATTATCATAGACTTGAGGTTGAAGGGAATATCATTAGTCTAACACATCTAGCAGAGAATGTCCTTTCTGCTGACAATAGGCCTACAAATCACGCGCAGACGTTACATGAGCAATTGCATATCCCTCTCATACTGTAAATGTTCTTGAAAAAATAAAGGTAGGAAAAACCCTTAATTGTGAAGTTTAAAGTAGTACTCCAGTATTGAGGGCACACAGTACTTCAGCATCATGGGTGGTGAACTGTGCCCCTCTCTAAACAGTAAAGCACATTCGGCACAGTGTTGTAAAGAGCCTGAGAGATAGTATTCCACCTCCACATCACAACTGAGTAAAAGTGAAATGAAAGATTGCTGACAATTTTTTTTTTACCTTAAAGGGTCACAACCACTTGTGTTTCAGTTGATATTATTTGGATTAAATGCTTAAATTCTGTGTGCAGGCCTTTTTAAAATCACTGTCAGTGTAGCCGTTTCCTATATATGGGAAATACAGTGGGGAAATTGTGGCAAAACTTTAATTGGCGACATCTCTGATCATGTTTGCCCTCTGAAGTTTTGCCGCAATTTTGCTGTTTTTGCTTCCCATAAACAGTATAGGAAACAGCTACTGTACACTGACGTTGATTTTAGAAAGGCCTAAACACAGAATGTAAGCAAAATAGTCTCAACTGAAACAAGCATGACTGTGCCCCTTAAATCCAATAAAATCCAATAGATTAAACATCAGTAATTGTCCAGTGTGCTGCTATTTCCTCCATTTTAAAAAGTAGATAAACAGTAGATAAAATAAATGATGCTACTACCAACACACAGTTTAATGAGTGAGACTGTTCTGACCTCGGTGACTGTTGATGAAGATCTCCTTCTCCCCGGGCTGATGGGCGTGGTCGTTCTGGTCGCCGATGGTGATGGTCAGTGTGTTGGTGGCGGTGCGCGGCGGCGTCCCGCTGTCGCTCATGACCACGGGTAGGAGGAACTCCTTCTGCCTCTCCCGGTCGAAGGCCCTCAGAGCCGTGACGGTGGCCGTGCCATTGCCGTTGTCCTGCAGGTGGAAGTCGTTGCCGTGCCGGTGCTCCGGCGGGACGCTGAAGCGGAAGGGCGCGCCGTTCTGGGCGGAGTCCCGGTCCGAAGCCCGGAGCAGCGTGGAGGTGCGGTTCATCCGGACCACGCGGCGCCCCGCCTCGTTCTCCCACACCACCGGGGCGTACGCCGCCTCGAACTCCGGCCCGTTGTCGTTGACGTCCAGCAGGGACAGCTGCACCGTGGCGCTGCCCGTTAACGGCGGACTCCCGTGGTCCGTCGCCAGGACGACCAGGTGATGCTGCGCGGTGGTCTCCCTGTCCAGGGGGTGCACCACGGTAACCAAACCGGATTGGTCGATGGCGAACAGGCCCTGGGGGTTGGAGTCCTGTGATAGGGTATAGGTGATGTCGCGGTTGACCCCAGAGTCCGAGTCGCTGGCGGTCAGCTGCGCCACGCTCGACCCCACCGCTACGTCCTCGGGAAGGGGGGGCAGCTGCAGGAAGTGAGGTATGAAGACGGGAGCGTGGTCGTTGTAATCCTCCACCTCCACCAGGCAGTTGAGCAGGCAGGAGAAGTCCAGGTCCTCCACCCTCAGGGTGAGGTTGAAGCTCTGCTCGCTGGGCCGCTCGTAGTCCAGGCGCTTCTTCAGCCTCAGGGTTCCTCTCTGCTCCTGCCGCTGACTCAGCAGGTAGAACTTCTGCTCCGGGTCTCCTCCCACCACGCTGAAGGTCAGCTGGGCGTTCTGGCCCGCGTCCCCGTCCTCGGCGCTCAGCTCCAGGACCACGGCGTTGAATTCGGCGCTCTCTGACACCCGGGCCACGCAGGGCCGGCCCACGGTGAAGCGAGGCGCGTGGTCGTTCACGTCAGTCACGTGCACGGTGGCCGTGGCAGTCCCGGTCATGCCCCCGCCATCCCTGGCCTCCACCACCAGGAAGTAGGACTCCACCTGCTCGCGGTCCAGGCCGCTCGTCGCCACGGCGATGGTGCCCGTGCTGGGGTTGATGGAGAACATGTCTGAGGCTCCACTTCCTATCCTGATCACCCCGTCTGCGCCTACATTACCCATGATCCTGTAGGACAGCAGAGCGTTCTGGCCCACTGCAGAGTCGTCCAGGTCGGTGGCGCTCATCTCCATCACAGACATCCCAGGGGAAGAGTTCTCTGGGACGTCGCCGTGGCAATCAGGCGCGCAGGTGAAAATAGGAGCGTTGTCGTTGATGTCCCATACGTTGATAATGACGTCAGTGAAACCCGTAAGCCCCTCCCCTCCCTCGTCCGTGGCAAGAACGACGAATCGCCAGACGGCTCGCTCCTCGCGGTCCAGCGTCCTCTGCGCGTAGATCTTCCCCGTCACCTCGTCGATGATGAACTGGCTGTCGGCCCCCTGGCCATGGAGGGAGTAGCGCAAGGCCTCCTGGTCCGCGTCTTTGTCTGGATCAGACGCTGTGACCTGGGACACCACAGAGATGGAGGGATTAGAGGAGGAGAGAAGAGAGGATTGGAGAGGAGAAGAGAATATAAGAGGGGAGGAGAGGAGAAGAAGAGGAGAAGAGAGGGGAGGGAAGAACAAGAGAAGAGAAGAGAAGAGAAGAGAAGAGAAGAGAAGAGAAGAGAAGAGAAGAGAAGAGAAGAGAAGAGAAGAGAAGGGAGTTACAAACGGGGAAATAATTGAAAATTATAATTATCTTGACTGTTTTATCTTCACCTACTCAATAAGTATCTAATCCATTGATGACCTATTAATAGTATTGTGTATTACTTAGTCAATTTCTATTTTATTGCTGTTGAAACTTCCATACAAATAAAGCCTTTGAATTGTACTGAATTGAGAGGAGAGGGGAGGAAAAGACAGAGATAGATGACTTTATTTAATAGAGTTCAGAGCTGTTTAATTATTGAAGTGCTGCTGACTTGGAGCAATGCATTGGTTAGTCCTCCATACCTTATCTGTGGTGCTATCAAGTCTCCCTCTCTCTTTCCCTCCCTCCCTCTTCCTCTCTCTCTCCCTCTCGCTTTCCCTCCCTCCCTCTTCCTCTCTCTCCCCCCCTCTCTCTTTCCCTCCCTCCCTCCCTCTTCCTCTCTCTCTCTCTCTCTTTCCCTCCCTCCCTCTTCCTCTGTCTCTCTCTCTCTCTCTCCCTCTCTCTTTCCCTCCCTCTTCCTCTCTCTCTCTCTCTCTCCCTCTCTGCCTGTGGCAGCCTCTCTCGATGGCGAGGCTGTGCTCACTGCTCACTGAGTCTGTACATAGTCAAGGACTTCCTTAGTTTTGGGTCAGACACAGTGCTCAGGTATTCTGCCACTGTGTATTCTCTGTTTAGGGCCAAACAGCATTCCAGTTTGCTCTGGTTTTGGTAGATTCTTTCCAATGTGTCAGATAGTTTTCTTTTTGTGTTCTTATAGTGCGGTTTAGTCTGGTGGGGTTTCTGTTTGGTGGCTCTGCTTGTGTTTGTGTTTGAGTCCCAGGACCAGCTGGCTGAGGGGGCGTCTCTCTGAGGTCTCTCTGGAGGTGAGGGCGTTGTTATGGAGCATGTCTGGATCACTCTTCTTTAGGTGATTGTAAAATATAAATGCTGTCTTTTGGAGTTTGATAATAAACAGGTATCGTCCTAATTCTGCTCTGCATGCGTTGTTTGGTGTTTTAGGGAAATTAGTTCTATACTATAACATAGTTTAATATTTTTTGCCAGACTAAGATTAGGATGTCAAACTTGATGTTCCTTTTGATGGCCCAGAAAACCCTTCTAGCCTTGTCTCTCAGGTGGTTCACAGCCTTGTGGAAGTTTCCTGTGGTGCTGATGTTTAGGCTGAGGTAGGTCTAGTTTTGTGTATGTTCTAGGGTGATTGTATCTAGAAAGAATTTATAGTTGCTGTGCTGGAGGCTGTGGGGCGAATTCACTAAAGTGGAATTGCGGCCACTAATTGCACCATTACATTGCGCGTCAGTTGCTCCAGCTATGTGCTCCGTTGTAAAAACCTATTCACTAAAGACATTGCGCTAATAATATCCCAGCGCAAACACGCCCATTCTGTGTTTGCGGCTGAGTGCAATTTGCTGCTGATATAGGAAATGACTATAAATACTGCGCATACAGCGCATACAACTCGTATGCATATCATTGGACGATGGCAGACAGAAAAAGAAAGATACGATTTTCAGACAGCGAACTTGAAGGCCTCACGGACGAGGTTCAAAAACATGTCTCACAGCTTTCCGCAAAAAATATCACGACTGCAGCAAAAAATCATATTTGTGGTTTAATTTCCCAATCAGTCAGTGCCATTTGTGTGTGTAAACGCGGAAGACTGCAAACGGAGGTGGAATGATTTGAAAAGACGAACAAAGGAAAAATTTTCATTTTATGTTATGCAAGTTGCAGCACGATGATCTGGCATACTTTTGGGGGAGTGTATAACATTGCCCCACCGGTACGATCTAGGCATCTAAACGGCTTTTCAGGATTCCAAATGTGCACTCAATCACACCGCGCGTCCTGATGTGAGCCCAGTTGTACGCCGCCTCTCCAACGTTGGAAGGATTACGCACGGGAGTCATCATCTATGGCTGAAGATGATACCTGCCGTCACCTATGATACAAAAGCAAAATATTTTCAAGACCATTCAAATAAAAAAAATATTGTGTAGGCTATGTTTTTATTTATTTATACCTATATCGGCCCCCAGCCGTTCAATGAACAGCTATAGGGAATGCGCAGTTTCGCGTATAGACTATTATACGCACAGTTTCGTGCTATGTAGGCTATTATAAATAAGTATTATTCATTGGGGGAGCTTGGACTCGCTGGGGACGGGTGGAGAGACGCATAGTCAACTGAGCCTCCCCAGACGCGACTTCATCCTCCAGTTGGCTGAAGAGCTGCGCGCTCTGGTGTCCAAACAGCTACCGCGGTGGTTCTAGTGTTAAATCAAAAAGTGACCTCCTTCTAAATATTCTCTCACAAACAACATGCCTGGCATTGCGATGCCGAATTCGCCTCGCAACAATCACTGCTGCCATGATCAGCGGAAAGGCTGGCCGCGACACACCCCTTGCGCTTAAATACCACCACGTCTCTGAAAACGCAATTAATTTCACTTTAACTGCGTGAGGCAATTTGCGCCGATCTTTGTGAATTGGGCGGGTTTTGCAATAATGTTCATTTGCATAGAAAGGGGAACATTCTCCGCCCATATTACCTCATTTAAATATCAGCTAATAACACCGGCGCAGAGAAACGCAATGACGAAGGCAACGCAGTTAACACCGTATTTCACCCTTTGCGTGGGCTTTGTGAATAGCAAACATTATTTTTGACTTATTTGCACAGGCTTTGCGTCAGGAAAAGCTGCGCAATCCTTTAGTGAATTCGCCCCTGTGTCTTTTTTGGAATATCATAATCTTTGTCTTGGTAAGATTCACTGTCAAGGCCCAGGTCTGGGAGAATCTGTGCAGAAGATCAAGGTGCTGTTGCAGCCCTTCTTTGATTGGTGACAGCAGCACCAGGTCATCTGCAAACATCTCTCTCTCTCTCTCTCTCTCTCTCTCTCTGCTGGGATTGGTGTAGTAGATGTATTACTCCCTGTGGACTAGGAGTAGTCTGTGGACTAGGAGTACTAGATGTATTACTCCCTGTGGACTAGGAGTACTAGATGTATTACTCCCTGTGGACTAGGAGTACTAGATGTATTACTCCCTGTGGACTAGGAGTAGTAGATGTATTACTCCCTGTGGACTAGGAGTAGTAGATGTATTACTCCCTGTGGACTAGGAGTAGTAGATGTATTACTCCCTGTGGACTAGGAGTAGTAGATGTATTACTCCCCGTGGACTAGGAGTACTAGATGTATTACTCCCTGTGGACTAGGAGTAGTAGATGTATTACTCCCTGTGGACTAGGAGTACTAGATGTATTACTCCCTGTGGACTAGGAGTACTAGATGTATTACTCCCTGTGGACTAGGAGTAGTAGATGTATTACTCCCTGTGGACTAGGAGTAGTAGATGTATTACTCCCTGTGGACTAGGAGTAGGCCCTACTAGATGTATTACTCCCTGTGGACTAGGAGTAGTAGATGTATTACTCCCTGTGGACTAGGAGTAGTAGATGTATTACTCCCTGTGGACTAGGAGTAGTAGATGTATTACTCCCTGTGGACTAGGAGTACTAGATGTATTACTCCCTGTGGACTAGGAGTAGTAGATGTATATAGAGACATATTTCCTGCCATCAGCTGAAACACGTCGGCCGTTCTCTGCTGACCTTCTCCCTGAGGGTTTCTGTCAATTATCTCACACTGGAGCTTTAGACACACGCACGCACACGCACACGCACACACACACACACACACACACACACACACACACACACACACACACACACACACACACACACACTCTCTCTCTCTCTCTCTCTCTCTCTCTCTCTCTCTCCCTCCTTATTTTAATCTATTATGTATGTATGCTCGTTATTGCGCTGTACTTTTTCCACTGCTGCAGCCAATAATCCACAGGATTAGTAAAGTAACCAATCTCCCCCCACAGGGATTATTAAAGTACCTGCAGCACGAAGACTGGCGAGCCGTCCAGCTCCTCTGTAACCGAACCATAGTACTCGTTAACGGTGAACACCGGCGCCTCGTCGTTCTTGTTGACCACGGTGACCGTAACGGTGGCGTAGTCCTCCCAGCGTCCGTCGGAGGCCAGCAGATTTAGGAGGTAGCTTTTGGTGAGCTCATAGTCCAGTGGCTGCGAGATGAAGATGGCACCCACCTCCGGCTCCACGTCAAACACCCCGCCCTCGTTGCCCGAAGTGATCTGGTAGCGCAGTTTGGCATTGGCACCTGGGAGGGATACAGGGAGAGGAAGTCAGTCACCTGGGAACGGGATAGAGGGAGAGAAGGTGAATCATGAGGTGGTGATATTCCCAATCAGGATGCTCTTGATCGTGGATGAGTAGACACTCCTTCCGATCTGGTGAGAGGCTCTGAATTTCAGTTGTTTGAGGTGGTCCAGTCTCTGATGTGCTTTCCTCATCACAATGTCTATGTGTGTTGACCATGTCAGGTGCATGGTGATCTGGACGCCAACTAAAAGCAATGTTCTTCCACAAAAAACCTAGGAAGATTGCTCCCATTGCGGACATTTTGATCAAAGGTGTAAAGGTTGACGTAGTTTCTGACTTTAAATACAGTATCTTGGTGTGGTACTAGATTCCAACTTAAACTTTAAAAGAGCCATGTAAAAAAAAAATGGTTAAAACATTAAAGTACAATATAGTAAGTTTTAGACACATCAGAAATTGTCTCTCCATAGACGCAGCTAAGACATTTATGCATGCCATGGTTCTCTCCCACATAGCATACTGTATCACATGCTGGGGACAAGCTGGTGAATCAGTTACAAGACCTCTTGCTTCCCTTTACAAGCAAACCCTGAAAACTTTAGACAAAAAGCCTATGCATTTCCACCACTGTAGGATTCTTGAAACATAGACTACTGGGCTTTGATCACATCAGACAACTAGCAGACCTATGTATGATTTACAAAATCCTTAATGGCTCGGCACCTCCTCCACTGGGCGAGTTTGTACACTTTCGATCCACAAACTCAAGCAGAGTGACAAGAACAGGGTCCGCACTTGACTGCGCTAAACCTTTCCGCTACACCGTGTTTGGACAGTCATCTTTCACTGTAAAAGCAATAACTCAGTGGGACAGTCTGCCTGAAGAGATGAGGAGGTGCCGCTCAATTGGCACCTTCAAAGCTCACTTGAAAGAACAGTTGCTAGATAGTCAATTCTGTTCCCACTCTGTGTAGGGTGTGTGTGCGTGCGCGTGTGTGTGTGTGCATGGTGTGTGTGTCTGTGTGTGTAAGGGTGGGTTGAGAGGGGAGGGGGGGTATGACATGGAATCTGTAACGTAGTATTAAATGTGTGTGTGTGTGTGTGTGTGAGAGTGGTTTGAGAGGGGAATGAGGGGTATGACATGGAATCTGTAATGTAGTGTTTTATTATGTAAATGCATGTTTTCATCGTATTGTATGAATGCATGTTTTATTGCATCATTTTTATTGTATTGTTGTATGGAAAAAAGCAAAAGCTATAATCTAGTACAATGCATCTTCTCTCTAAGGAGACTAATGTATTTGTATGTTGTTCCTGAAATAAACTTCAAAATAAAAAACAAAAAATAAAAAACGTTTTTGAAGCTGTCCACTTTCTCTACAGGGGTCCCATCAAGGGGGTTTAGTATCTCTCCTGCTTCTCCCCAAAGTCCACCAGCATCTCCTTTGTCTTGTTGATGTTCAGATGGAGGTTGTTATCCTGACACCAGTGGATCAGGAGCCTCACCTCCTCCAGGTAGGCCATCTCATCATTGTTGGAGATTGGGCCTATCACTGCTGTGTTGTCACCAAACTTGACGATGGAATTGGAGTCGGAGGTGGCTGTACAGTCGTGCGTGTACAGGGAGTACAGTGGGGACAGCACACAGCTCTGGGGGGCTCCTGTGTTGAGCGTGAGGGAGGATGAGGTGTGGTTGCATACCTTCACCACCTGGGGTCTGTCTGACAGGAAGTCCAGGATCCACTTTCAGAGGGCATCGCTTTGTCCCAGGACCCTGAGGTTGTTGTTGAGTCTGGGTGGGGTTATAAGCTGAACTGTAGTCAATGAACAGCACTCTCACATGATCTGACACGTTACCCTTGCTCTTGTCTAGGTGGGATAGGGTTGTGTGGAGGATGTGGGCTATTGCATCTTCTGTGGATCTGTTGGGTTTGTATGTGAACTGTAGGGGGTCTAGAGTGCTGGGCAGTGAGGAGCAGATGTGTTCCTTGACCAGATTCTCAAAGCACTTCTTCACCACAGAGGTGAGAGCTACCGGGCGGTAGTCATGGAGGCAGGCTGGTCTTGGCTTCTTCGGTACGGGGATGATGGAGGACTTCCTGAAACATGTGGGGACAATGGACTGGGCCAGGGAAGGGTTGAATATCACTGTGAACACAGGAGCCATTTGGTCAGTTGTTCCACAGTTGTGTTAGTGAACCTAGACCATAGCGCATCATGTAATGGAACCCGCATGCTGTTCTCTGAAAGTTCCGTCCATCGACAAACCTCTCTCATCTCTGAGTGTTCTTTTTGTAGTTTATATTCATAAGCAGGCCACAAGAAGATGGCGGTGTGATCGCACTTTCCTATCGGTGCCGCGAGTTCGGCCCTCTATGCCCCTTTGAACGGAGTATAACAGTGGTCCAAAGTTTTACGCGTTAGTGGAAGTTGGGCAACACTTTCTTAAGGTTCGCCTGGTTAAACCCGTCAGCTACAATTAGCGTAGCATTTGGGTCGTTAGCTTGGAAGCTGTTCAATGCTTCATGTATTACTGAGAGGGCGGACAGCATTTTCCCATGTGGTGGAATATACACAGACACGATTATAACGAGGTAAACTCACATGGGAGAAAGCGTGATCGGCATTTTATTGCGAGAAATTCCAAGGCAGGCAAGCAGTGGCGTTGCAGTGTCGTGATGTTCTTGTTACAACATTCCTGGTTCACTAGAACACACTAGAGCACTAGCACCCTCTTGTTTTCTCTGATTCCATAGTCCTGTCAGAGCGGTGAAGAGACAGAGTTTCTGTTGGATTAATGGCCTCATCTGTTTGGAGGGATCTAGCCATGTTTCGATTTCTCTCTCTCTTCTCTCTCCGCTCTCCTCTTTCTCCTCTCTCTCCGCTCTCTCTCTCTCTTCTCTCTCTGCTCTCCTCTTTCTCCTCTCTCTCCGCTCTCTTCTCTCCTCTCTCTCTTATTTCTCCTAAAAGCAATCTAAATGCCTATTAGTCGCTGATCACCAATTTTACTCTCAGTGCAATTATTGTGAGAGAACAACTTCAGAATCAGCAAGAAAATGCAGCACTGCTAAAAAAAAAAAAGAAACTTGTGGGAAAGAGCAATCTCCTTGACACGAAAGACGCATGGCTGATTACACAAAAGAGGATAGCAGAGAATGACTCTCTGTTGTGCAGAATAGTTTGTAGTGTTTGCTATGCAGATGAAAGGTTAGCGGACAGGGTGAATGTCTGTGTGTAGATCTGAACTGTTCTCAGAGGTCTGGTCCCACCGGAGGACTTGATTGCTGGGGTAGAATGATGAGGAAGAAGATAAACAAAAATAATGAACATTTTATTGCCCCTTGAGGGGATGTTAATCCCTCTCTGCCCTAATCTACTTGCTCTGTTCTGTGCTTCTCTCTTGTGCTCTACTGTCCTGCTCTGCTTTCCTCTCCTCTTCTTTACTCTGCTCTGTTGTGTTCTGCTCTGTTCTGCTCTGTTGTGTTCTGCTCTGTTGTACTCTGTTGTGTTCTGCTCTGTTCTGCTCTGTTGTGTTCTGCTCTGTTCTGCTCTGTTGTGTTATGCTCTGTTCTGCTCTGTTGTGTTCTGCTCTGTTCTGTTCTATTCTTTAAGATTTATTCATTCATGCTTTGCCAAAAACAACACAAAATTGAGCAAAGTACAACAACAAAAGAGGTGTCAGCATGAAAGGGAGACCCAGAGGAAGCAAGAAATGCTTTTGAAGGGGAACCGGAGAACACCCCCCCCCCCCTTAAAAAAAACCTTACCCATCCATCCCCAACCCACGCACTATATACCATACATACAGACAAGAATACAAGACACGCAATACATTCACTCACAACTACCTGTAGTTATACGTATCTGGACAACAGTTTCTTTTTTATATATTTTTTGAAAGCCAAGAGGGACTCGTGGACAGGTGTTAACAATGTCATTAGTGAGCTTATGTCTAAGATCTCATCAAATGTAGATTACATTAGTATTCCAACCTCTGAACTTAAGTAGAATAAAATAAAACAAATTGAATAAAGAAAGTTTTTCTTCCGTTTCACAAAAAACATGAAAAAAAACGCCTGCTCCTCCTAACAACATGATGTACGACGAGATTGACAGACTAACGCAAGAAAGAGCGACCATGTTCACCTTCTCCGAGGCTGAATCCAAAAAGATACTGTTTCCGCAGGCCTTTTTATTGAAATGTCCGTGCATCCTGTATTATGTTGGTAAAACAATACGTGAACTCAAGACCAGGATCTGTGAACATAAATCGTCAATCCGAAATCATGATGAGAAATCCTTGGTGGCACGACACTTCACCAGTCTTCAACACAGCGTCAGTGAACTACGGTTCATGGGTATACAGACAGTAAACAGACCATGGAGAGGTGGCGATAGAGACAAGATTCTTCTGCAGAGAGAGACATACTGGATACACTACTTAGATACCCTCATGCCTAATGGACTGAATGAGGAAATCTCTTTTTCATGTTTTTTGTGAAACGTAAGAAAAACTTTCCTTATTCAATTTGTTTTATTTTATTCTACTTTAGTTCAGGGGTTGAATACCAATGTAATCTACAATTGATGAGATCTTCGACATAAGCTCACTAATGACATTATTAACCCGTTTGACATGCGTAGTAGCGAGATGACCGCCTATAATTACGCACCTGTGCACGCTCACCCCTCATTGCCAGAACACGCTGAGGAAGGGCATCGCCCGAAACATCCCTTGTGTGGCAATAAAATATACATTATACGCAATTTGGAGTGCTGCCTATTTCTTTTCCTGTTTCTGAGTATGGAAATTTCCATTATAGGAGCACCCATTGCATGCAAGACTTTTATACTAATAGTGAGTTGAGCACATCCCCACTTTTTTCATGATCTTTCATTTAGCCAGGTCTCACTACAGCCCACCACATCAAAGCCATAGTCAGTAATGGACAGAAGGGAAACTAATCCATTGTGATGTTTTTGCAAGCTTCTAGTGTTTAAATGGAGAAGTGAGAAGTTATTTTTGTTAAGGGTGTGTTAGGAGAATAACTCATACAGTTAACTCTGTCCACATTGTCAACAAAGTGTTGACTATCCTCAATATTTCTCAGGTCTTCAAAGTCCATGGACACATACACACACCCCACCGTACACAATGTCTATGTAAGCACATGAGGTCAAGTGATGGAACCACACTACCTTCTATACCAGAGATAATGTCCAGGTGGGTAATGTGGGCAGTGCAGGAGTCCAGGGCCTGCATAGACAGAACAAACTTCAGGGTTGGGTCAATAGCTGTGTCCTTAATCCGGTCTGAGCCCAAAGTGCAATATGAGCAGTGCGAGGGTCCAGAGCATTCAAAGACCAAGAGTGCACTCTTCAAGCTAGCTCCAGCTCGTGCAGTAACTACACTCATGCAAGTACACTCATTACCACAGCTCACCCATATATCCTCATACTCACACAATACACTCACACACATACACACAGACAAGCACTCACACCAGACCGTACAAGTCCAAAATCCCATCATAGACCTAGGCACTTAAGGGGCAAAATGAATCATGTGTGTAATCAATAGCAGCCCATCTATCCTCTTGGATCAAGGGCAGGGTCCCCCAGATTTAACTGGGAGGGCACTCTGTTCCTCTAAGGATTCATGGTGCTTCGCATGCTGAGTTCCTTTAGCTGTCACGCCTACTTCACCTGGTGGGCTTGTGGCCATCCCTGGCACTGCATCTACTTTGGTTGAGGCTTGGCAGCTTTGTTGTTGGCTAGTTGGCTGTTGAGTATCTTCCTGGTCATCAGCATCAGCTATGTCAGCCCTTTTTTTGCTGGTGAGCTTATGCTCGATTCTGAACTCAGTGATCTATTATCCCTAGGTCTCTTTGACTGTAAGGCTTTTGCTGATTGGAAGTAGGATCGAATCGATGATATATCAACAACTGTTGTGCTTCCAAGAGAGTTGGATCGCTGATGATTTATCCTGGTGTCCCCTTTGATTGTTATGTCCTGGCTTTCATTTCTTTTGGTTGCATCCGGTTCCTTCTTCTTTGTCTTCTTTTCTTTCTTCCTTTTCTCCTTTTTCTTCTCGGTCATGTATAGGTCTAAGGTAGGGAACTTATCTCCTTTCCCCTCCATGGTTTGAGAGGCAAGACTAACTCAGTCACAGGTGTGGGAGGAGGTTGTTTTTCCACATACTTGTCATAGGTCTCCTTTATGAGCCTAAATGACTCTTCAATGGCGGGACTGTATTGTGGGCTATGTTCACTTCCATATGTCTGCTTATCATGCTGATGTATGTTTATCTATCCATTGTAGAAAACCTTAACCCAGTGTGTACCCATCTTCACGGACCGAGGTATGTGCTTGGGGGGCATGGCTTCTATATAGGCCATCCAGTCTCCATTTGAACAGTTTGTCAGCTTGTTGTTGTATAGGATCATACCTCTCATAATATAGCTCACAATCTTGCACCCTCTGTGACACAAGAACTCAGTCACAACACAATCATCAGCAGATTCAGGTAGCTCTTTGATGGTGATCTGAACTGCATTTTGATTGGCCATGCGTGATTTAAGACTAAAGGGGTTGTCATAATTAAGGTCAATATGCTTTCCACGGACAGAGATTCCTCTCATAAGGAGTTTGGCTCTTGCTTCCTTATCATGCAGGTAGATACACCAGAGTGCTCCAACTCTTTGGACTGACCTGAGATGATTTGGGTGGACCTCCTGGATAAGGCAGTGGTAGATCTCTCCTTCTCTCACAGGATTCTTCATGGCCTCATCCTTTGAAAGGATTTCCCGCTCCATGATGAAGATGGGGAGAATTGCTTCCTTTGTCAAGTTGCGCCCAGCTACCACACTCCAGGGGCCTCATTTATCATTGAGGTACGCCATATTTTACACGGTCTTTTTCGCGATTTCAGGCGTACGCCATTCCCCCCCCCCACATTGCGATTTATCAAGCCGAAAGGGCGAAAATTTAGTCGCCTTTCTCCGCGCTTTTGTAGGACACCTCTCAACTTGTCCTACCGATTTACACGGTGTTCTACGCCCTTTTTGAACACAGGGGGAACTGGCGACGCAGGTGGTGCGTCGGTGAATTACTATGTTTGACGGAGAGAATAAGAGCGACAGTTCATGAACGCACAATCATGTAGGCTAATAGCCCAATTCAGCACAAACATATATCGCAATGCAAGATTAGACGTGTCCTCTAACCGGCTCATTCATGGTCCGATATGGATTTGTTCCCCAAACTGAACCTATGCGCTGTCCCAAACCTTTCCGCGCTATATGTCACACACCTAATGCAGGCACTCCATCAAACGGCAATAATTGACCAATTAGATTGTCAGTAATATGTGATCATGTGGACCTGTTTGCTGTTTGGTAAGCATACAAATGACAGTCCTCCTGTGCGTAATGCGAGCCTAAATGAATCCGGCGCTACTCGGCCTAGGCCTACTGGCCGAGATAGAACTCCAAAGAGGTGACGGCACCCACATAAGGGCACCATCAGTGAATGAATACGTCTATGTGAATCGCTAAAATGTGCACACTATAAATACCCAAATCATATGTGACATGCTCATCACAAGTGTAGTGGCACGGTGGCCTGGCTCCACGCATGACTCATTCATCCTGGCGCACAGCAGGGTAGGGGCTAGACTGGAGGCAGGCGCTGCGCGTGACGGCTGGCTTGTTGGTGTGTGCATAGCCAAGATACATATTCTTTGTCTTATTTACTTTAATCTTTATTAGCATTTTCCATCCATACAACGACAATACAATAAAACATAAAAACTTGCAATAACAGCTTATGGGTACTTCCATCCATGCAGCTTTTTTTTCTTACTCAAATATGACAATTTTAATATTAGTGGTATCATCACACTTCCTTCTATAATCCATCCATTTTTCCCATCTCCCTTCAAACTTTCCTTCCTGCATCCTCAATGCATAAATAAATCTCATAAATCTCCTCCACAACACCCACCACTGCTCCTTGGTTGGGGGTTCCACCTTATACCAAGCCCTCATTATTGTCTTTTTACTAGCAACCAATAGTACTTTCACTAGGTATCTGTCCCCTCCTTGTACATCATTCTGTTATGTTTGCCAAGATGTATATTCAAAGCTGATAAGAATGAGAACCAGTCAAGACCCCACCACAAAATGAGGACCCAAGCCCTCAGCCCCCTCCCCGTCATGAGGTTTACCAGCGGGGCCAAAGGGCCCACACTGAGGTCATGCGCCAGCTATGAAGACACAAACAAGTAAGGTTCACATTTCTACCATTTTATTGTCTGTTGGTGGGTGACTGTGTGAGGTGTGTGAGTGCGTTTGTGAGTGAATGTGTGAGGTCCGTGAGTGTGGTAGTGAGTGACTGTGTGAGGTCCTTGAGTGTGGTAGTGAGTGACTGTGTGAGGTCCGTGAGTGTGGTAGTGAGTGACAGTGTGAGGTCCGTGACAGCATGTGTGAGGGAATGAAGTGCAGTGAGGATGTCCTGTTGGCTCTGGTGGTGTAGTGTGGTGACCTCCACCAACTGCTGAACAACTGCCCCACAACTGCCCCAATCCCTTCTGCCATTTCCCTCTGGGCCATGGGTCATGAGCCTCCAGCACAGCGTCTGATAGGAAGCCCAGCCCTCAGGGACCCTTGAGGCAGGGACGCTGGCAGCCGGAGGTGGAGGCGTGGGCGGTGGAGACGGAGGCGCTGGAGATGGCACTGGAGGTGGAGGCCGGTGCGCTGGAGGTGGAGGCACTGGAGGTCGTGGCACTGGATGTAGAGGCTGCAACCGGCGGGGGCACGACCGTCAGGTCAAGGACCACTGCAGACTCCCCCTCCTCTGAGTCCCACCCCACGTCAGAGTCTGGAGAAACAATTTCAGTCATTTTCTTTGAGTTTGTCTGTTAACTTGATTATGCATTAAACATTTTATTGTGTAGCCATATTCAATTGATATGTTTTTCTGTTGGCAGCCAAATAAATGCTTAAGTGTGATTTACCGGGTGATTTAGATGAGAGTCTTAATAATGTGGTCTAACATTATGAAGTGGTCATCTGTGTTATCGTTCCGTTTTTGGTCCTGAATCAATCATAGCCTACCACAGAATGTGTGGAATGTTTGCTTTCCTCACAGCCACATAATACAGCATGTCCGTGTAGCCTACGCCACATACAGGATGCACGAAACGTACAGTAGGCTACCTAAACTGTAGGAGCGATCAGACAAATGTAGGCTCGTACAAATAGCTTACCTTCCGAAGATGATTTTCTTTCCTCGCGTGGACCTCACCAACAAGCACATGCACCTCCGTCTCCGAAAAGTTTCTCTTCTTTCCACGTTTTTCCATAAACGTCTTTGTCTGTCCTAATGCTCCACGCTATATTATGTCGGTTCCTTCCGGGGTATCCACGTTGTGCCCTGTCATAGTTTTGACCATATATGGTTGAATTTGGGCGTGGAGAGGGCGGAACACGGGGCGCGTGCGCGTACGCTCTCTTCTCCGCCAGTCTCGGATTTCGGAGCGTACAACATTTTTGATAGATCCGAAAAGCGTGTAAATATTCTCGTCGTACGCTACATTTCGCATTTTTCGTTTTCGTCGTACGCCCTCTTTTACACCAGAATTTACACGCTCTTTGATAAATGAGGCCCCAGGGCTCCTTTCCTTTGTCTGGACACGCCTCAGACATTGTCTTGTTTGTGTCACCACCGTAGGCTACATAAAAAGTCACTTCCGATGGATCAGAATTTCAAAATATGCATTCAATGCTGTTGAGATCCGCATATAAAGAGTAAATCATCTCAAATAAATGATGGATGGTTATTTTTGAAGGGGATATTAACTGGATTGGGGTGTCTCAAACTCCAGCTTACTCCATTAACTCTGCTCTGCTCTATTGTGTTCTGTTCTGCTCTACTGTGTTCTATTCTGCTCTGTGTGTTCTGTTCTGCTCTGTTGTGTTCTGCTCTGTTGTGTTCTGCTCTGTTGTGTTCTGCTCTGTTCTGCTCTGTTGTGTTCTGCTCTGTTGTGTTCTGCTCTGTTCTGCTCTGTTGTGTTCTGCTCTGTTGTGTTCTCTGTTCTGGTCCCAGGGGAGTGTAATAATTATGCTGACAGGAAGGAAACATACAGAGGATCTGAACCCTGTTACTCTTATTGGCTAATAAGGACTAGAGGAGAGAGAGAGAGATAGAGAGAGTCTGTTTCCATTTCTTTTTTCCCCTAGTGCTCTCTTTCTCTCTCTCTCTCTCTCTCTCTCTCTCTCTCTCTCTCTCTCTCTCTCTCTCCCTCTCTCTGAGGTCAGGAGTGTCACGACATTGTTGTACTACACTGCTTTATTACCCAGACTGGCACAAAGGTTTCTTCTTCACACTCCGTATGTGTGTGTGTGTTTGTGTATGCTTGTGCGTGTTTCATTGTGCGTGTGTCTGGGGGTGTGTGTGTGTGTATGCGTGTGTGTGTGTGTGTGGGGGGGGGGTTGTATGTGTGTGTGTTTGTATGTGAGGTCCATTCATCACCACAAGGTGTGAGGTGCTCAGCAAGCCCTGTTTCATCCGACATGATAAATGTCTCATAATATGGGACTACGCCTCCTCCATCCTCCTCTCCCTCCCTCTCTCCTCTCTCGTCCTCCTCTCTGGCTGATAAAGAGCAATGCCAGGCCGACTAGGCCACCACAGAGGCTGGGCTGCCCAACGAGAATTAATGAGCAGGCAGAGCTAGATCTGTGGGAATGAGTGGGAGGAGTGGGAGAGAAAAAAATCTTACGACACCACCACTGTATTTTTGACATCTGTTGCCTCTAAGCAGCTTAATGTCACCGACCCAAAACAGTTTAGAAAGTTTAATCAAGGATAGCAACTGCCCACAGTGCATCGTCATTGCTGTTTATGAGCAACTGGGTTTGACACAGCTGGTATTAGCCGATCAGATAACCGTTGGTAGTTTCGTGATAACGTCCTATTCCCTTTACAGACATAAATATAGCTCCTTAATCAGTTATCCAGCAAGACAAAACAACAAGTCAACTATTGATCAAGTCGCCTCTTGTCTCGGTCAGCTAGACATACAATGATAGATTAGTATCCACTGATCATTTGAGGTAATCTTTCACAGAGCTAGCAAGAGATAATAGGTGTCTAGTCGATACATTTAAAAAGCAAACTTCAAGCATGGGAGCACCAAGCACAGGAATATGGATTCTGCAACACACACCTCCACACACAGCCCACCTGTGGGCTTGACAAACACACTGACGGTTGGACTTGAACTAGCCATACACTATCAATAGCCTACTATCTATCCAGCATTATCAAATAACCTAAGCAAGATCTAATCTATGCTTTAAAATACGACTATACTGTAACTACTGACGTTGCACCTTACCTCTACACTAAACTTACCTCTACACTAAACTATGAGCATCCTAACATGTAGAGCGAGGACCAAACTGAGACACAGAGTGTAGGTTTGTGTACAAAGAAATTGGCAATGGGAAAAACTACCATGCTAGCATCCCCAGCGCTGGGCTCTGCTACATCTTGTGAATTAAGGGCCAGACAAGTAAAGAAGCTCATCAAGCTCTACACTGTGGATTTGGAAAATAGAAACGCCCTTGAATAGAATAGACTATACTTTTATTGAGAAACATTTTCCCACGGCGCTGGCAGCAGGCCAAGCTGTGGTCAGACCACGTGAAAGTCACGCAAGTAATTCTGAACAGATCTGTCATTCAACTTTCTCAGCAATCCGCAAAGTCTGATCGTTAATTTTTTTATCACCAACCACAGCGACAGTATTGCTGTTACCAGACGCTTGATAAAAGTAGATAAAAGTTCAAGGAAGTACTTTGTCATTGCACGAGCACAAGCACATTACCCTTGAATGGCAATACTTAAAGTGCTTTACACGTAACAAACATTCTTATGCACATACTACACATGACAAACAGTATAATACTGTACATATAAAGTGCAGTGCCAGTGTAAACAGTTCTACTGTAGCAGTTGTCTGTTTGTTCATGATTTGATGGAATTGAACCGTCTACCAGAGGCCAGCAGGTCAAACAGATGATACCCAGGGTGGGACGGGCCCTTCAGCATGTTAGCTGCTCTACTGAGTGAGTAAGTAAGTAAGTAAACTTTATTTATACAACAGCTAGTTCCGACTGCGCATTGTGATTGGCTAAGACGCATTCCAAGCAGTGCCTTAAAACCCTATAATGGCACTGAGTTAATCACCAAATGTATTCCTACTCCCTATCGCTCGTAGCGTACTCGCGTTGCCTAGCAATCGTAATCAAAGTCGGAACTAGCTGTCGTATTGCGGAGGTCTGACACAACATATTTAAGCAAGACTGAACACTATAAACCCGTCTTTTTCCAAAATAAAATTAACGACAGTGCAGTGCTGTTGTATAAAAGCAATAAGACACTCGAGGTCATGCTTTACTGTGGTTTATTGGCACGGCTCCGCTTCGCGTCGTGCCTGCGGCCGCACCACAGCCTTGCCAATAAACCACAGTAAAGCACTCCCTCTCATGTCTTATTGCTTAATTATACAGCGCTCTTCACAGCACAAATACACAGAGTGCTTTACAGTAATAAGTTAAAATCAAACATAAAATATGCAATCCAAAAACACATTAAAACGAGAAACAAAAACAAAAAAGAGAACATTGCAAGCAGCAGAAAGTATCAATTATAAATGACCAAAGGCTTGTCTCAACAAGTGTCTTTAGTTGTTTTTTGAATATACGTTCAGAAGGAGCAACAAGTACGTAGGCAGCGAGGGAACCTACCGTCATCTTCGTCGTTAGCGCTGACTGTCAGGATGGCGAAGCCTACGTCTGCGTCTTCATCCACATCGACTTCGTACCGCGTCTGGGCAAAACGGGGCTTGTTGTCGTTCACGTCGCTGATGAAGACGCGCACGTACGCTGTGTCTGAGGAGAGAGAGGAGCAGACAGATGTTAAACACCCCTGGTGTTGCTCTTATTCTGTCAACCTCAATGTCTGTAGAAGAGTGTCTCTCACACACACACACAGATACAGTACACACAAACATACACCTACATCAACACGTGCGCACTAGCGCGCACATGCACACACACACACACACACACACACTACTTTCCTCCTGTCTATTTCTTGTTGGTCTATACCCTCTATATCCTCATCCTCATCTATCATTTCTCTGTTTTCTTAATTTTAAGACTGTGTTGTGCAAGAGTTAGGGCTAGTGCTGTTTTCTTCAGACTGTGTTGTGCTAGGGTTAGGGTTAGTTAGTGCTGTTCAGACTCTGTTGTGCTAGGGTTGGGGTTAGTTAGTGTTGTTCAGACTGTGTTGTGCTAGGGTTAGGGTTAGTTAGTGCTGTTCAGACTGTGTTGTGCTAGGGTTAGGGTTAGTTAGTGCTGTTCAGACTGTGTTGTGCTAGGGTTAGGGTTAGTTAGGGCTGTTCAGACTCTGTTGTGCTAGGGTTACGGTTAGTTAGTGATGTTTAGACTCTGTTGTTCTAGGGTTAGGGTTAGTTAGTGCTGTTTTCTTTCAAAACCCAAATGGCACATGGGAAAAGACATCCAGACGGGGTTGAGTTAATATAGTGAGTGTGTGTGTGTGTGTGTGTTGAGTTGGATTGGGAGAGTGAGTGAGTGTGTATGTGTGTGTGTGTGTATGTGTGTGTGTGGGGGGGGGGGGGGCAGAGTGGGGCCCATTCCAATATGATATACTCTCTTTGATATCAGTATCAAAAGGAACATAATCTGCAAAACATTCTTGGAGACAAGATTAATTATTTAAGCCAGTTGCCGAGATAGTTTACAGTTCAGTAGAGAACTGTAACTTGTTAATACAAACCAGCAGCATGAAACAGGCCTGCAGCGCAGAGACGTCAAGCCTTCAAGAGACTTACAGAGACAGACAGAGAGAGACAGAGAGAGAGAGACACAGAGAGAGAGACAGAAAGAGAGAGAGACAGAGATAGAGAGAGACAGAGAAAGGGAGAGAGAGCGAGAGAGAGAGAGAGAGAGACAGAGAGAGAGAGAGAGAGAGAGAGAGAGTGATAGAGATTTATATATAGAGAGAAAGAAAGGGATATAGATGTATATATAGAGAGAACGAAAGGGATATAAATATGTATATATAAAGAGAAAGAAAGGGATATAGATGTATATATAGAGAGAAAGAAAGGGATATAGATGTATATATAAAGAGAAAGAAAGGGATATAGATGTATATATAGAGAGAAAGAAAGGGATATAGATGTATATATAAAGAGAAAGAAGGGGATATAGATGTATATATATAGAAAGAAAGGGATATAGATGTATATATAAAGAGAAAGAAAGGGGTATAGATGTATATATAGAGAGAAAGAAAGGGATAGAGATGTATATAGAGAGAGAAAGAAAGGAATATAGATGTATATAGAGAGAGAAAGAAAGGGATATAGATGTATATATAAAGAGAAAGAAAGGGATATAGATGTATATATAAAGAGAAAGAAAGGGATATAGATTTATATATAGAGAGAAAGAAAGGGATAGAGATGTATATATAGAGAGAAAGAAAGGGATATAGATGTATATATATAGAGAAAAAAAGGGATAGAGATGTATATATAAACAGAAAGAAAGGGATATAGATGTATATATAGAGAGAAAGAAAGGGATATAGATGTATATATAAAGAGAAAGAAAGGGATATAGATGTATATATAGAGAGAAACAAAGGGATATAGACGTATATATAAAGTGAAAGAAAGGGATATAGATGTATATATAGAGAGAAAGAAAGGGATATCGATGTATATATAAAGAGAAAGAAAGGGATATAGATGTATATAGAGAGAAAGAAAGGGATATATATGTATATATAAAGAGAAAGAAAGGGATATAGATGTATATATAGAGAGAAAGAAAGGGATACAGATATATATATAGAGAGAAAGAAAGGGATATAGATGTATATAGAGAGAGAAAGCGAGAGGAGAGGATGGAAGCGATGAATAGATACGGTAGAGTTCTCCCTGTCATTGTCATCCTTGTGCTTACATAGAGCATGCCTGTTGTGGTTTTCACATGCCATGATCTTTAGAAATGTCTTTCGAAACGAAATAGCTTCCTCACTTGCTCCAGCACTAATAAGCACAGCGTGCAATCGTTGCTCCAGGAAGCTATTTCGTGTCTAAAGACATTTCTAAAGATCATATTACAGAGGCATGGGAAATACCACAACAGGCCTATGCTCCCTATGTAAGCACAACTAGCGATTCATCAAGACAGATTGATGAAAACAACCGTTTCGCGGCAGAAAATAGATTTTTAGAAACTGCATTCTCAGTGCCTCCACCACCGCCATTACATGGATATACTGGCTCGCGCTGGATTTTACATTTCTTCTACATGCCTCCGAACTACACCAAAGTGATCTCGGTGAGTCAAACGTCATATAATATGTCGTAAATAAGGTCCAGGTTGTCAAAAACGAGCATTGTCCTTTAAGGCTGCATAGTCTAAGTAGGCTCACAATGAAAGTGAAATTACTCTTACACCAACAACCTGTTGACCCCGTTATTGCAAACAATTGGAAAATACCCATTTATATAGGGATAGCCTATATGACACATAGAAGAGGCCTCTAAAAAATATACTATTTTGTCATACAGTCGGATAGGCTACATATTTAGAAGTGATGAATTATCCTATGTGGCTGTGAATCAGTCAGATCAGTCAGTCTCATGACAAATCCCAAACTTGCGTACACAGTTGAGACTTAACGTGAGATTTGGTCGCAGTCTCCGCTCACGTCCAAATTGATAAATGTCCGTATGCCCAGTTTTCTGTCCTATGATTCCTTAGTAAATGAGGGCCACTCTCACTGGAGAGAGTGACCACTCTCACTCCCACGCCTCGCATCCCCTCCTGTCCTCCCCTCGCTCCTCTATTCTGCTCTCCTCTTTCCTCCCCTCCTCTCCCTTCTCCACTTCTCTCCTCTCTTCACCTCCTCTCCTCTCCCCTCATCCTGTCCCCTCACCATCTCATCCAACATTTATACTATAAAATCAGAGAGATCTAACCACTTTTCCCGGCTCCCTGCTTGTTAATATTGGAGACGTGTTTACGCTGTCAAAATGTCATAATGAGCCAAGCCAAGAGAGAGACTTTTAATAATCCATGATAAAATGTATGAAAAATACATTATCGTCTCTTTCTCTCTCTCTCTCATTCCCTCTCTCTCCCCCTCTCTTTGGCTCTCTTTCTCTCTGTGCCTCTTTCTATTTGTGAGCCTGTCTGTCTGCTTTCTCATCAGGCTGGAGGGGGACAGCTGGGGTCCTCAGAAAGAGATGAGCAGATCTGGAGAGATCACTCTTCATGCCCTAGTGGAGAGACTAGCTGCTCATGCTTAAATGATGTCTTGAGACCTACATCTAAACCAGGCCCTTAACTGCCCCCTTCACCCATCCCCCAGAGTTAGAGATGGAAGGCACTTTCAAACTCATACATGCATGCTTCTGCAATATGATAACCCTGTGAATAACTATGTGCAATTCGATTTATTACAGGATATAACAGAATCCACAACACATCACTGCACCCTTCATCAGCATGTGGGTTGGAATTCCCAGTCAGAATGGAGGTCACAAAACGGATACATTTTTATTTACAAAGCGCTCCTCTAGAAACGACCCCCCCCAGGCCTGGTTAACTTTAGATGGAGGAACACAGAGCAACAGACACAGTCTCAAGCCTGGTTAACTTTAGATGGAGGAACACAGAGCAACAGACACAGTCTCGGGCCTGGTTCACTTTAGATGGAGGAACACAGAGCAACAGACACAGTCTCAAGCCTGGTTAACTTTAGATGGAGGAACACAGAGCAACAGACACAGTCTCAAGCCTGGTTAACTTTAGATGGAGGAACACAGAGCAACAGACACAGTCTCAGGCCTGGTTAACTTTAGATGGAGGAACACAGAGCAACAGACACAGTCTCGGGCCTGATTAACTTTAGATGCCCTCCTGCCACTACTGCCCCAGGGGCGATGGCTTTCAATGTTTGACAACATCTTCATGTATATAAAACAGGTAGGTCAAATCAAGCAATCTGATTGGTTGAGAGACGTTCGAAACTGTCCTATATAGCTTGATATAGTATACCTATAATGCTACACCTGTATACCTGGATGTGTTTTGATATCACTGCACAGTCCAAATAATGTTTTTTTTTTTCAGAGAATTGGTTAGCTTACATACAATCTGTCGATATTTAGCCTTGGAAGCAAACAATGATGTTCCATATAAACTTTGATCTTTTCGGTGGCATGAGCTTTGACTAATGGTTTGAATTAGTCAAATTGACGAATGGTTAGTCAAAAAAGTAATCAACACCTATGAAATGATGCGCAACGAAAAAAAACACTGTGCAGCAAATAAAGTGGCCACTAAATTGCTTCACCAGCTGGTGTGAAGAGAAGGGAATCTCCATGGACTTCAAGTCCATAAGCAAAGAAAAAATAAATGAAGTACTGCAAGATTTATATGGCACGGTCCGTATTGGAAAGGGTGAGCACTATGGAATCAGCAGTTATATCAGCCTGCATTTGGGACTGAACATATTCATCAATGATCAACTACTGAGCCTGTGCTGGTGCCTCATGAAGGACAGGGCATTCACGCCTTCTAAAAATTGTTTGTTGGAGTTGTGAAAACTGTCAGAAGACAGGGACATGACAAAACGGAACCTCACACTTCTATATCGGCCAATGACTTCACCACCATCAAGGCATCACTGATCCAACCACACCCAAGGCTCCCGTTAGGAAAGTGTGGTTTGACGTTCAGCTCCACTTTGGACGTTGAGGGAAAGAGGGAAATCGTCAGCTCACTCCAGGCTCATTTGCGGTATTTCGGTACGAGAATGGGTTGAAATACACAAGTATGGCATTTAATAAGGCAGCAGTTATTGTAGCCAGGCTCCTTCCAGACACCTATCGTAGGTGCCTCTGGACTATTACAACCATCCATCAGCAGGGCCGTATGGGATGTTGTACCAGCCATTATTAGCAGAGTGACAAGATAAAACAAATTTCACCAAAACAGATGGGAAATTGCGGGACAAAGCAGGAGTTCTTTAACGTTGCCAGCTTCCCTTTGTTGTTGAATTACACCTTTGTGACCAGAAATACAAATAGGCCTACATCATTAGGCCTACGACCAAACATTCCTAATTAAGACTAAACATTCAGCACCATGGACAGCTCTGCTCAAACTAATTTATTTTGGAACAATATGACAAACAAATGCAATGACAAAAGATACCAGTGACAAAAACAAAGGATATCAGTTTTTTTGGCCTGGGAGTTATTTAATGATATTTTCTCCTAGTAACTCACTGTACTCACTTAATGGTATATTAAATCCCAAATATAGTTTCTAATTGTGAGTGTGATGTTTTTTGCTTGTAATTGTGAGGTATACCTGTGGAACGTATGGGCGTGTTTGCGTTAGAATGTCATTAGCGCAATATCTTTAGTGAATAGGTCGTTAAGATTCTGTTTCCAATCTACTTGTAGTTCTGTCCACTAACTAGAGCTTATCACCTTTGGATGTGTGCTCTTTGAAATCTTTGTGCATCTCCTCCTCATGGTCCTCACCAATACTAGCAGCAACAGCAGTTGGGTTTGGGGCCATTCACACGACCAAATAAAAAATAATAATCCTATGGGCTGCGTTGAACTGCCTGGGCCGGAACACTTACAAATGTGGGCCAGTAGGATTGTGATTTATTTTTTATTTTTTTCTAATCCTACCGGCCTACCAGCTCATGTACACGGCTGGCCCACTGGGAAAACTCCCGGTGTTCCCGATGGCCAATCCGCCCCTGGTATTCAATGTAGGGTGTGTAGTGTAAATACAGGGTGTGGCTCTGAAGAGTCAAGCTACTGACCAGAGTTGGGCTGTCCGTGTTTCCCTGGCCGCGCGGACTCCCAGCCGTCCACAGACTGCACCTCCAGCAGGTAGGATCCTTTGGTCTCCCGGTCGAACACAGCCTCTGTGTAGATGGAGCCCAGCTCTGGATCGATCCGAAAGTACTGGTGGTCCCCGCTCCTGTCACTCAGCAGTGAATAGGAGATCTGAGGGAAGGGAGCCAGGATCAGAACCAGGACTCAACACTCAGCTGAACACGTAAAGGGGTCATTGCAGCAGTAGTGCTGTTTATATGACAACAAAGTCAGGAGCCAGGAGGCTCCAGACCGTTCACAAAGGAGGGATGGACATCTAACTCTCACCCACCCCATGAAGACAGTTAGATATCCAGCCCTACTCTCACATAGCCAGACCTTTCTCCACACTCTGTTTTGCAGTGTCCCAGCGCTGGAGAAGGGTCTGTCTGTTTTTCAACAGGGAATTTCCCCACACAAAATAGTGTTGGGGGATTGAATCTGATTGGCACAGCTGGAGTTGAGCAGTGCCACTGATAATCTGTTGAGACACACTAATCTACCTCTAACCCACCCAATGAAATCCAGCCCCTGATACTGAGGCCAGAGGAAAGCCTGAACTACAGCAGCTAAAACAACTAATTTAATATAACACCTTAAGGCGTAGTGTTGTTAAGCTATGTAAAATAACACAGGGTTTAAACTAGTGCTTAGTAAAAAAATAAAAAAATAAAGATAATTTCCTCTCTCCCGTCTACAAATGATCCTCATTATGGAAATGAGAAGGCCACACGGAATGCTATGATTTAGCATGCCCAGAGAGAGCAAGCAATTAAGAAGCCAAGGACACAGCCTGAAGATGCCGTGGATTTTACTCACCCAGCCAGGCTTTCCTGGAAGACAGTTCAATTACAATGTGCTAGTACTGTTTATGCTGTGTATGTGTTTGCATGTATGTATGTATGTATGTATGTATGTATGTATGTATGTATGTATGTATGTATGTATGTATGTATGTATGTATGTATGTACAGTATGTAGCGTGCGATTTGGGTGGGGGATTGCCATGTCTCTGCTTTTGATTTTCCCCTCTCTGATCATTCATTTTTATTGCCGGGAGGGATGTGTTTTATCCCCCCTTCTGGGCATCTGTAATAGACTTACGTTCATTCTATGACATGATCAACATGCTGAAAGCACCGTCACACAGTCACCTGCGGTCGTCTCCCGACTCAACGCAGAGTCCGACTGCCCTTTGCGTGAACGCGCATTCTCACTCAGTGCAGCTTATTTTCAGTTAGCCTAGCTGGATCTGCGCTCTTGACAAATCGAGTGTAGGCTAATAGGCCTACAGTTTCTACCACTCAGCAAAGATCACAATACCCAAGAGGAGCAACTTCTTATAGACAAAGCGACCATATATATTTTAGATCAAGAACACATCACAGAATACATCACCAAATGATTCCCGAGCGCGGCACCGCTGCTGCTCACCGCTCCCCCAGGGGATGGGTCAAATGCGGAGAACAAATTTCACACACTCAGGTGTGTGACAATCAGTGGAACTTAGTCTTAGTCTTAGTCATTGCAAAACCTCAGAATGGCATAGTGGTAGTGAGTAATGCCTGTAACATCGGCGACCACAAGAGCACTTAGAATAGACCACATTATAGTTTACAATGTAGCCTATGTATTATTTAAGCAATTGACCACGAGAGGCAGTGGGTTACACAGGATTTTACAACAGCTACACGGCGTTGCTAGACCCGACGCAATAGCGGAGATTGACGGCGCATTAATACTAATTGTTATATGGTCGCAGCCGTGGGTTACAGAGTATTTTACAACGGCTGCTAGCCAATCAGTACAAGTACAATATCCACAAGTATCCAAACTCTCCATTGTAGAAAGGCTATTATCCTCTCACATTTACTGTGGTTGGCCTACATCTTTAGGTCACTGGATGGTAGCCTATACCCTAGAAAGCAGTAGCCTAGTGTAGTCGAGGGTAGCGTATAGGGAGTTAGGCACTCTTTAACCAACTCCACTTTGCTCCACTCCGAGTCCTTCATCCACAGACACACAGTATGCCCACTTCTTATCCACCACCGATGGAAAAACTGTCCATTTCAGAATATTTTTTGTTATATTAGGCCTATAGTGACGGGTAGTTCCGACCTGTATCCAAAATGGCAAGTTTTCCGAATGTTGAAAAGAACATTCCAATTTCTATGCTTCTGAACATAAATTCACATCTGATGAGCTGGTCCTGGGGCAGGGAGGCGTTCAGATGATATAAATAGTAGTTCCAGATTTAAATTGAGGGAAAAAAGAAAATCATCAAAATGGAGATATGAGGTTCTGACCTGACAGCAGCCCCCTCAGGGATCAATAAAGTACTACCCAAGTATAGAAAATATGAGCTGCAAAGGGGGGTGGCCAACACTAAGGACTGAAGTTCATATCAATGGTTACTCACCTTGCCATTCAACCCCAGATCCAGGTCATTGGCTGACACCTGAAAGACAAAGGTTCCAGACTCCGCCCCTTCTGTCACGGAGGCCTCGTAGATCGAGGAGGTGAAGAAAGGAACATTGTCATTTACATCTGTGAGATAGATAGATAGATAAATAGAGTGAGAGAGAGAGAGAGAGAGAGAGATGTAGTGATTTACTATGATAGGAGCACAAGCCCTCTTTCCCGGAGATACTGCATATCAAACACACACATCAGTAGGGAATTAGGTTAACTGGAATGTATTTGAATTGAGTATTTGAGGATAGTGGGTTTGAAGATTAAAAAGGTTGAGAACCCAGTCTTCACTAACAACCTTGTTAATTTCTCATCATGTCTATTGTGTTTGATGAAGTGGAGGGAAGCCTTTAATAACCTGCCGTACCAGTAATGTTGATGTAGACGGTGGTGAAGGCTGCCAGTGGTACCGCTGCTACATTCTGGACCCGGACCCGGAGCAGGAAGGTTCTGGTGGTCTCATAGTCCAGCGGCTCTGCCACCAGGATGGAGGCAGAACCGTCCTCGCGGTTTGGGGTCAGATAGAAGCGGACAGGCATGTTGGTCTCTGGTACCATGCCGTCCTCCAGGTTATAGGTCACCCTGGGGTCACCAAGCAGAGAGGTCGCCTTGATGGTCTGGAGAGGGGGGAGGAGAGAAGGAGGAGAGGGGGGAGGAGAGGGGTGAGGAGAAGGGAGGAGAACATGGAGACAGAAGAAATGAAGACAAAAGAAATGGACAAAAAACTGTAGCGACGTCCGCGGCGATCTATTGACGATGTGAGCTGATGTGCCAAAGGGTGAGATTGGTGTTGAAGAGCAACTCTAACCCTGATATATAGACTGATGGAGATAGGGGGAACTCTAGCTCTGCAGTACCTCAGTGTGACCCCATCTGGTCTGCAAAAACAATCATCTCCGTAAAAGATCTATCACAGCAATTACTAACTCCCATAACAGGCAAATAAACATTTATCTACTGGATGAATTAAAACAGGAACCCTTTTCTCTCTCACACACACACTCCATCTGTCACTATGACCCCCCCCCCCCCTCTCTTTTTTAAATTGTGGGCTAAGCCTGCTATCTGCTTTAGCATTTCAAATGATCAAAAAAACAAACATTCCATAAAAGATCTATCACAGCAATTACTAACTCCCATAACAGGCAAATAAACATGTATCTACTGGATGAATTAAAACAGGAACCCTTTTCTCTCACACACACATCCATACTCCATCTGTCACTATGACCCCCCCCCCCCCCCCTCTCTTTTTTAATTGGTCGGCTAAGCCTGCTATCTGCCTCAGCATTTCAAATGATCAATCTTCAGCGATAGTTTCATATAAACTAAATATGTTATTTCTGAACACATCTGTTTGTTGGCAGTCTCAAGGCGATCATAGATTTATGCAAACTAAACTTACTTTTCATAAGCTTATTAAAAAAACACTAGGGGCTACACCGCTAACCAATCAAAACTCGTTAGAGCATCACATGACTTGATGTCAACCAATGATATTCATTCAAATAGGAGACCAGGAAATAACAAACCCTATTCTTAGGAAAGACTGATCAGCTCAGCTCAGCTCAGAGCTCAGAAAGTTCAGCTGCGGATATCATTGATACTGTCAGGTTATACAGTAGCAACGGTTTCATATAAATTCATATAAATTAAAATTTATATTTTCTTTGGAACAGTAATACGTAAAGCTGTATGAGATAACTCTGCACTTTGGGCGTCCGTCGTGATAAAATTGCACTGTTTTAAGAACCACACATTTCTTTTCTTTTTAGGAACCCACTTTCCCACTCAGTTGCTGTGCCTACGACCACAGCACAGCCGTTCTGCTATTCATGACAGCACAGCTTCTCATGTTTTATTGCGTAAATACAGTATTCTTTATGAATATTCTTCATGGATTTTATGTGCTCTGACCTGTTTAACCTCTAACTCTTGGCCAGGTCGTCATTGTAAATGAGAATTTGTTCTCAACTGACTTACCTGGTTAAATAAAGGTTACATTTTTTTTTTTTTTTTAAATAGATTGATATATCACTAAGCCTTCTTTGCAGTCAGACCCTAAAATGCCCAAAACAGCTTCTTTCACATGGCCATCAGACTTATCAACAAGGCTCGTGTCTCCCCACGACACCCCCCTGCACCACTTGCACAAGACCTCTGATTGTTCTACACACCTTAACGGCACACACACTGCACTGTACATAACACCGCTAACCCACACTACACTCTGCACACACACTTAACTGTACATCAGTGGAGGCTCGTCCATTGAGGCAGGGGAGGACAGTCCTCCTCAGTTTTTGGAGAGAAGAGAGGGATTAAAATATAAATATATGAATTAATTTATTCATAATTAATATTATCTCAGTTTTGTTCATAAAGCAGGTTTTCCCTATGGATAAAAACCCATTATTGAAATTCTAAAGCTCCAACAGTGACATCTATAACATGCAGCTGGAGGACCCATAGATATCTATGGAAGGGAGGCTAGCCTCCCTTAGGGCAGGTTCTTTTCTCTTAAATCAATGTAATGCCTTTTTTCTTGCTAATTTGTGATTGGCCAAAACGCTGAAAAATTACCGCAAGGGAGGATAGTACTCCGGCCCTGTCTGAACAGGATTCAGATATTGACATTTTGTTAGTCCAATCACATTCCAGATTTACCACAGTGAAGGTCGATTGGGTCAGCGTTGATGTTTGTGTTTCTCTTACCTGTGCCATTGGAGACTTTTTGTGTGTTTGTAGCTCCATAATATAATACATCCAAAAGTATTATGGGACATATTATACATCAAACTGTTCGTCTATTTGTCTTGATTCTAGCCATCTAAATATCTAAGCTGACATAAATACTTTTTGAGCTAGAGCCGTCTGAACACGACTGTTCCACTGGCTGGCTATAGCCGGTAACAGTAGCTACGAGGTGCACGTCAGGCTACGGCATAGGCAGGCGCGCAGATTGGCTGGAGGGGCAAAGTGTCGGCAACTCGTCCAAAACATTTCTAGGGACTGGGTCGCAACACCGGATCGGAGAAATCCACAGCCTGGCTTCTGCTTGCGTGAGAATTGATCGCTTTGCTGTGCTTATTCCTCTTCCAGTGATGGATGAGTGGATGGAAAACTTTCAACTGAATGTTCATATTGTTCTGATAATTGTAGGCTATAGCAACGGCAGCTTTGACAGCAACCCAAATGAGCTAGTGATAATCCCATAGCTGTATCATTGCTAGCTAGCCATGAGCGAACTGTTGGATACTGCATTTGCTGTGCAACGTATTCCATTGTCCAGTTGTCAAATCTATTTGCCAACAAACTGTTTGTGAGCCAGCACACCTCAGTGCCTAACCCTAATCAAAAACATTTTTCATATATCACCTAACCTCTCCAGCACCTCACCAATATCAATTATTTTCTCTCTTTAGAGAAGAGTAGCCTACAATCCATTACAACAACTATTGCTTACAATGTTTTATTGTTGTTTTGTAATATTTTATCATGAATATGATAAATAAATGCTGCATGTAGTTAAAGAAAGTGTTATTCCATTTTTCATATGCTAAAATTGACTGTAAATCCACTTTAAAGCTGATATTTCAAATAATAACTGACTAAGGGAAAGTGCCCCCCCTGAGATTGGTCATTTCGTGCAAATACCTCCCCTTTTACCGTGAACACGCTCATAGCTAGATTGGGAAACCGGGTTGACTTATCGAGTTGATAACCACCTTCATGACACATTATGCGTGTTCGCGGTTGTTAGGTTTAGTCCAGCAAGCAACCGAAAAATCATCCTGGATATGTGGAACTTGCTTCGTAGTACAGGGCCCAGGTACGGCATTTGAGAGATGTCAGAGAGTGAGTAGCAGAGTGATTTACTTTGTGAGCGGTGAGCTTCTTGTCTTTGAAATCAAGATGTTTTTGAATGATTTTTCAAGGTGCCCACCCACATCCATTGTATGACCTAAACGGTGGTAGAGCAATTATTGGACTTTCTCAAAATTGCTAGTTTTGTAAATGCTTTGATCTGAACCATCGTATATGATCATAAGTAACCTTAAAACAGGGCTAAAAATGATTTTTCCCTTTACTACTCCTTTAAGTACAGACAATTCTATATGTGATGTTTGTGTCCATGTATGTGTCTGTTCGTAGCATGAGATTTAGACCTATCAGGAGTTGCCAATACCATTGCACACCAGCACTACAGGGCAGTACAGATTGCCCATTGCCCGCTTACTTCACCACCTGGGGGTGATTTTTTTTCCAAGTTATTTATTTGTACGCTCCAAATCCTCCTATTTCACTCAATGGCCTTTGTGCCCTGGCATGTGTCTGTTGTGCCCTAAAACATTTTGTGACACCGAAGGCCAAATGCATGGCCTTGTGCCTAAAATGACGAAATCCCAGTCCTTAACTCAGTAATGGTGACCAAACCAAGGACCGGACAGGCTTATATAACCATGTAGATGATGTACAGTCTGGGAAAACTGTCATTGAGAACTACTGTACTGATATCACAAACTGTGTGTGTGTGTGTGTGTGTGTGTGTGTGTGTGTGTGTTTGTATGTGTGTGTGTATGTGTGTTTGTGTGTGTGTGTGTATGTGTGTTTGTGTGTGTGTGTGTGTGTGTGTGTGTGTGTGTGTGTGTGTGTGTGTGTGTGTGTGTGTGAGAGAGTGTGTGTCCTGCCTCACCACTAGAGAAGTGTCTCTGACGGTGTTTTCGGGGATGATAAGGTGGTAGCTGTCTTCCTCCCACTGTGGTGGCTGGTTCTTGACGTTAGTGATGGTGACGGCTAGCTCCACAGAACTGTTCCGATTCCCTCCATCTGTTGCCAGAATCTCCCTGCTGATATAAGTCCTCTGTGAGGGGAGGGGGGCGGGGGAGGTTGAGGACAGAAGAGAAAAAAGGGAGGGGATTCTAATCAGCAACCCTCCTGCTTACTGTATGTGTCCATCTCAAAGAGCCTGGCAACAGTTCTGTGGTTAATCATTGCCCTAGTGTGACCATGGTGACAGTGATGACAAGACTGTGCAAACAGAAGAGTGACAGCAGGGTAGAGCAAATAACACGGCCACAGCGACCAGTCCTTAATTAATAACACCATACTAATGTCTCATACTAATGTCTTAGGCTACATTCACACTACAGGGAAAGGTGGCCCAAATCCTGCTTTTTTCATGACAGTGTGAACAGCACAAATAACATAGAATCAGATCTTTTCAATTCTGATTTGGGCCACATGTGGTCCTAAATCATATACAGGTTTGGGCCTGTATTCACAAAGCATTTTATCTTAACACTAATAGTACTCCCAAGTCATACAAAAAAAAGTTATTTATTAAAACCTATTCACAAAGCTGTTAAAACCTAGCCTGGCCCAATTCGCAAAAATGCGAAAGGGCCTGGAGTTTATTATTGATTTCCAAGGGCCGTTATCAACGGTCGCAGACCACAATGCCTCTGGATGCAATTGGACAGACCTATAACCAATCAGAGCAACAAAATTAATTAATCTGTCCGTGACATACTGTAGAAGGCCTATGTAGGCCTACAATTCCTGTCCTATTCAAATATAGATTCCGAAATAAAATTGTAGGCAAAGTGTCACTGATTAAACATTCAATACACAACCAATAATAGGTCTATTGACTAGTCAATTATGTTCAGCTGATTGCCTCTTACAGTACATCTTGTAAAATTAGCATAGTGAATATAAGCAGCCTTTCAATTATCAGACTAGAATAATATCTGATAATAAGACGCTACACCAAAACAAAATATATCATTTAGGGACATTTGGAGCTGGGGTAACTTCAGAATTCAGGCAGGAAAGGGGGCACCCCAGTAGCTCACCGGGTAAGGCGTGCCCCATATGAAGGCTAGACCTTTGCGCAGCGGACCCGGGTTCGATTCCCGGCTCGGGTCCTGTGCCGCATGTCCTCCCCTCTCTCTCTCCCATGTTTCCTGTCTCTAAAAAAAACTGTCCTGTCCATTAAAGCTGAAAAGCCCTAAAAAAATATATCTTAAAAAAAGAATTCAAGGGGGGAAAAAAACAGCTGCCACTGGTCCGGAGGGGTGCATTTATGTGGCGTAATGTCCTACTGACAGATGACTGACATCTGCACAGCATTCTCCCTGAGAATAAATTGTTTTGTCAGAATCTCTGTAGTTTGTTTCTGTTTGTTGGTGAAGTGACTAATCCGGGCACACCTCCAGAAGCCATGTCATTGTTTCGTCATCCATGACTGTCAGGCCACACATTCGGTTGGGTGTCCGATATATCGGACAGTCCTGGATGACGTGGTCTGCAGTTTGTTTCTTGGCGGCCGGGATGAAATCACTGGAGGTGTTCCCCTCCCACTCCGCACGGCAGGTGTAGTCCACCCATCCTGCCTCACTGATGTTAAGATCTCTGCATTGCTGCAGGAGATCCCGTGCGGCAGGCACAAAAGGGTGTCTCGACTTGAGGCGCCGGGAAGGCGCCAGGAAGGCTCCGCTGTTGCAGCAAGCCTGTCGTGGAGTAGGTGGTTAGGCTCCACGGCCCCGCAGGCCAGACGTGCTGTGGTTCCTATGCTGTGGTGATTATAATCATAATACCCTTGCGATTAAGGTGATACCTTTTTATAAACTCTGTGTCATTCGATGTCTCCAAAATGTTGATGTGATTATGAAAGGGATTGCATGTTTGGATCGCTTGTGACTAGGTCTTAGCGATACATTTGTCATATTAATGCCTTAGTGTCTTGTGGTCAATGAGACCACAATAGTGACAAAACTGCCAGACTTCTGTTGTCATAGCAACCTCCTCCCAAGCTCTTGCTAGCACTCATATGTGTTAGCTAGTGTACCACCTCCTCACCACAGATAGTCCCACACTCCACTAGTGCAGGCACACACACACTCACACACACACACACACACACACACACACACACACACACACACACACACAGACACACACACACACTCTGAGGAGGAAACATTTCAGACTGGATACTGGATACATTTCAATTTAGAAAACAAAATGGGTCCCTTTGCATCTGTTTGTGTGTGCGTGCGTGTGTGTGTGCATGTGTGTGTGACTAACCTGTGCTAGGGATGGTGACTCACCTGGGAGATGGGTTGGTTGACATAGACCCAGCCGGTTAAGGGGTTGACCTGGAGGTACTCTGGCTGTTCGTCAGATATAGAGTATGTGACAGCAGCGTTGGAGCCAAAGTCATCATCATGAGCCGCCACACGCAGGAAACTGGTCCCTAACATGGTGTCTTCACGCAGGAAGTCTAAAGAGAGAGAGAGAGACGGTCAGAGAGTGAGCAGGAGAGAATCAAAGAACTTGAGTACTCGCACTTGTGGCAGAGTAGGATCCAGGTTCTAGGCTCCCGGGTTCTAGGTTCCAGAGTACTTACATTCGTAGCGGAGGTTCTCAAATTTGGGGCTGTTGTCGTTCTGGTCCAGGATGAGGATGTTGAGCTGGCAGATGCCAATTAGCGGGTCGGCCGCCTGGTCCGTGGCCGTTACCGTGACAACGTACTCTCGCTGGCGCTCCCGGTCAAACTTCCTGGCCGTGGAGATGATGCCTGGGGTGGGAGGGACATGGCAACACTCATTACCAGGTCTGAAGGGATGGATGGTGAGCTGGTTAGGAACTGTCTGGATGGATGGATGGATGGATGGATGGATGGTGGGCTGCTTAGTAACTATCTGGATGGATGGATGGATGGATGGATGGATGGATGGATGGATGGATAGTGGGCTGCTTAGTAAGTATCTGGATGGATTGATGAATGGATGGATGGATGGATGGTGTGCTGCTTAGTGACTGTCTGGAAGGACGGATGGATGGATAGATGGATGGATGGATGGATGGATGGATGGATGGATGGATGGATGGATGGATGGATGGATGGATGGATGGATGGATGGATGGATGGATGGATGGATGGATGGATGGATGGATGGATGGATGGATGGATGGTGGGCTCGTTAATAGGTCACCTGTGTCCGGATGTATGGTGAAGGCTGGGATTGTGCTGTCCTTGTGCATGAAGCCGTAGGTGACTCTTCCGTTAGAGCCCTCGTCTGCGTCCTCTGCATGGACCTGCAACACGAAGGTCCCTGCCGGCTCGTTCTCCAGAACAGAAGTCGTCTCCCGGTACTGCTGGCACTGGGGAAAGGGGGGGGGGGGTTACCAGGGGGGGTTACCAGATATAACAACATCAACAACAAAATCATACTGAAGCCATGGAGTAGCATGTTATCATGGAGCTGGGACAAACACTTGAGGGAAGGTAAGGGGGGATGAAGAGAAAGGATGTGAAAGGATAGATGAAGAGAAGAAGTGATGAAGAGAAGGAAGTATGAAAAGAAAGGAGATATGAAGAGAAGGAGTTATGAAAAGAAGGAGGGATGACGAGAAAGGAGATAAAGAGAAAGGAGAGATGAAGAGAAAGGAGAGATAAAGAGAAGGAGGCATGGAGAGAAAGGAGACGAAGAGAAAGGGGGCTAGGTGACGAACATGAGGGAGAAAAGGGAATGAAGTAAGATGAAGATAAAGAGGGAGGGCAGACTTGACCTGAGAGACAGGTGTGTGTGTGTGTGTGTGTGTGTGTGTGTGTGTGTGTGTGTGTATGTTAAAGCCTGACTGATATATCGTTTTGGACGATAAATTGCCCTTTATACAACGGGTAGTTCCAACCTCGCAATCTGATTGGTTAAGAGCCGTTGTAGTATATGCTACGATATACCACCGGAAAAGCCTCTTTATCGTTCTATATGAAATATTACTGCAGCAATTATTACAGCCTGTAAATGTTAGTTCCACTTGCAGTTCCAGCGGTCTGCTGGTTACATTACTGTTTCTCCTCAAGAAAAATGGAAACACACAATCTCAATTTTGAGTTCTATCCATCCTGTAGCCTACCACTCTGGTTTATCGTAACCACGTTTGCAACTCGCAGTTGCACAGCAAAGGCTACACTTTGTTCATGGGTAGCCAGGTTGGTCAGGAGCATTCGTTTGGTTGCTAGGGCTCATTGTTTGTCGCTTTGAAACTCCATAGTAACGTGATAGTTTTATGAATGACCTTTTACTTCAATCGTCAGCACGAGGATTGGGGGTACAGCACCAATACATCCGACGGAGAAAACCTGGCTGATTGGGCAGCTAACAACAGCCTGGCCCTGTTGTACGATCCCAAGGGCGCAGCCAGCTTTGTCTCAGGTCGCTGGAAAACTGGGACGAATTCTGACTTGGCATTTGCGAGCGTTGGCGTTGATAACCGTCTCCCTGATAGACGCGTACTAGGAAAGTTCCCGCGGTCCCAACATCGACCATCGCTGATAACCATGCCTAAACTCGTGGACCTCGTCCCGAGCGAGCCGGTGAAGCGATGGAACTTCTGAAAGGCCAACTGGAAACGCTACCGCCTCCTTACCCATCACCATCACAGATCACAGTCTGCAGGAAGTATGCCTATGCAGACGACCTTGCGCTGGTGTACTCCGCTGGAGACTGGCAGGTCGTAGAGGAGACCTTGAGCCAGGACATGCAGACACTAGCGGCATACCTCCGGAAATGCCA
>NC_140237.1:18845391-18935391 GCF_949987555.1 Borostomias antarcticus
TTGGAGCCAAAGAAGAACGATTAAAAGTCAGCGCTCTGCTCCAATCAATAATGCTAAAAACCACAAAGGAAGCCAGAAATCTTGGTGTAGTCATGGACTCAGACCTGAATTCAACAGTCACATTAAGACAATTACAAAGTCAGCCTGACCATATGGTCTATGACCTATGGTCATGAAGGATGGGTCATGACCGAAAGAACGAGATCACGGATACAAGCGGCCGAAATGAGTTTTCTCCGGAGGGTGGCTGGGGTCTCCCTGAGAGATCGGGTGAGAAGTTCAGTCATCCGGGAGAGACTCGGAGTAGAGCCGCTGCTCCTTTGCGTTGAAAGGAGCCAGTTGAGGTGGTTCGGGCATCTAGTGAGGATGCCTCCTGGGCGCCTCCCTAGGGAGGTGTTCCAGGCGTGTCCGGCTGGGAGGAGGCCACGGGGTAGACCCAGGACTAGGTGGCAGGACTACATCTCCGCACTGGCCTGGGAGTGGCTAAAGATTCCCCAGGCAGAGCTGGTTGATGCTGCCAGGGAAAGGGATGTCTGGGGCCCCCTGCTGGAACTGCTGCCTCCGCGACCCGACCCCGGATAAGCGGATGAAGATGGATGGATGGACAAAGTCAGCCTACTATCACCTGACAAATATATCAAGGACTAAAGGATTTATGTCTCAGCAGGATCTGGAAAAACTTGTCCATGCATTTATCTTCAGTAGACTCGACTACTGTAACGGTGTGTTTACAGGTCTCTCTAAAAAAATTGATCAGACAGCTGCAGCTAATTCAGAATGCTGCTGCTTGAGTCCTCACCAAGACTAAGAAAGTGGATCACATCACTCCAGTTCTGAGGTCCTTACACTGGCTTCCTGTCTGTCAAAGAATTGACTTTAAAATACTGCTGTTGGTTTATAAAGCACTGAATGGTTTAGGGCCACAATATATTTCTGATCTGCTGTTATGTTATGAACCATCCAGACCTCTCAGGTCGTCTGGCACAGGCCTGCTTTCTGTCCCCAGAGTTAAAACAAAACATGGAGAAGCAGCGTTCAGTTTCTATGCTCCACATATCTGGAACAAACTTCCAGAAAACTACAGGTCAGCTACAACTCTCAGTTCTTTTAAATCAAGACAGAAGACTTTTCTTTTTGCCGCTGATTTTTATTATAATCAAATAATTATTCATTCATACACTGCACTGTAACTTTTATTCCTGTATTTTATTTTTCCTGCATTTTGTTTTAATGTCATTTTTTGCATTTCATTTTATATGACCTTTTATGTGTTACACTTTGTCTTGATGATTTTAATGTCTCATGTAAAGCACTTTGAATAGCCCTGTTGCTGAAAAGTGCTATACAAATACACTTCCTTTGCCTTGCCTTTTGGTGCCTATTTGAACAGACTGCATCGATCAATGCACACACTCGATTTGAAGTCTATTGTTTGTTTGAGTTTAAAAACAGTAATGTGAGTCTTTCCAGTACCCTTTTTATCAATAAAACAACATTTTTATAACCACATCTCCTTGATTGGGAAGGCATTTAGAGCTGCCTGTCAAATCATGGACTACTTATTCAGACTCGGAGGATGTCTTTGCTGTACAGTGGGCTAAAATGCACTAAAGCAATAAAATACAATATAATAAATAGCAAATAACAAGAGACAAACAAGAAATACAAACATGAATAAATGGGGTGCTAAGCTCATGATTTAATGAATGCCATGAAGAAGAGGTGAGGACAGGACAGATTTTAAGGCATCCAAGGTCTGGGTAGTTCTAATATGCAGCACTAGGCTATTCCACAGCTTGGGGCCAGCTACTACAACAGCTCGGTCACCTCTGGTTCTGAGCCTGGATTTAGGGGCGTCCAGGAGCAGCTGGTTGCTTGACCTGAGTGCTCTAGCGGGGCTATGGACGAGAAGGAGTTCAGTTACTGTAGGTACAGAGGAGCCAGGCCGTTCAAAGCCTTAAAAACAACACTTAAAATCAATCCTGAAGAGGAAAGGAAGCCAGTGCAGGGAAGATAGTGCAGGTGTGATGTGGTCATGCTTTCTTCCAGTCGGAAGGCGAGCAGCAGCATCCTGCACTAGCTGCAAACGTCGGAGTGAGGACTGGTCTAGACCTACATACAGAGAGTTGCAATAGTCAAGCCTAGAGGTTATAAAAGCATGAACAACCCTCTCCAAATCTTTAGGAGGGAGATAGGCCTTGACCTTGGCTATGAGCCTTAACTGAAACATTAAGCACTGTCAAAAGTAAAACCAAGGCTTTTTACAGCAGAAACATTTTGGAGGCTAGGGAGTCCAGAGCACCAACAGAGTCATCCAAGTGAGCAAAATGTCCAAACATAATGGCCTCCTTCTTGAAATAAAGAACTCCTTGTTGCATTTTGGAGGCCAATACACGACCGCACACAGCACAGGAGGAGAGCAGTTTCATTCGAAGAACTGGATCTCAAAGCTGGAGTAGTATATGGCACACACGCACGAGAGTGTGTGTATGTGTGTGTGAGTGTGTGTGTGTGTGTGTGTGTGTGTGTGTGTGTGTGTGTGTGTGCATGTGTGTTCATGTGTGTGATTGCGTACTGTAAGCGTGACTGTTGTGCATGGGTTTGCACATATGTCTGTGTGCATTAGTGTGTGTGTGCATGCCTTTGTGTGTGCGCATGCCTTTGTGTGAGAGCGCGTGCACACTTGCATCAGAGATGCATGCGAGGCATGTCACAGCCGTGGCCACAGCGCCAGGCGCAGGTCAGGAGGCTGGATCAGATCATATCATCACACCTGGCCGCAGAACACATGTTTCTCTAGGGGTCACTGAGCACATGTCGCTTCATATGACTGAGGGAGAGGGGGAGGAGGAGCTGACAGCTGGAGAGACAAGCCAGCTCCAATCAGCGTCTCTCTCATATATCACTGGATGGAGCCAGGATTTTTTTTTAAATAGAGGGAGAGGGATGAAGTGGATGATAGCGGATGGACGGATAGGGGATGAAGGTAGACGAATAGAAATGTGACAGATAGAGAGATAAGTTTTTAGATAGTGTGAAAGAGAGAGAGAGAATAAGAGAGAGAGAGCGAGAGAGTGAGAGAGAATGAGAGAGAGAGTGATTGAGAGGGAGAGAGAGAGTGTGAGAGAGAATGAGAGAGAGAGGGAGAGAGAGTGAGAGGGAGGACAGGATGACAAACCACTCCTGAACCAATGATCTTATTCATGTATTGTGGAATCAGCCCAGCTGCTAGATTAGCCTTTCCATCTGCACTCCCTCCACCGAACCCTGAACAAAGCTATAAAAGAGTTGTTGACTTGTGCCATAGAAATGATCTATCTGTTTATGGGAACAAGCGATTCCCTGTCTGGTCTGTAAATACATGCCTCTGTCTGCTAACCTATATGTGTGTATTTATGTGTTTAATACCAGCAGGGTGATCGTTTTATTGACTTGGCTGTTGGAATTCTAATAACGCTATTAAATCTTAGAAAACGTATTGTTCTGTGAGTTACAGTCAAATTAACAGGGAACAGGTCTGTCTATCCAAGATAGAATAAAACCAAAAAAGATTTATGAATGTCTAAGGAAGTCTCCAGAGAGTGGATCAATTTCTGAAGACCCGTAGATAAGAAGTAATGAGTGATTTTCATCTGAGAAAGAAAGAGAGAGAGAGAGAGAGAGAGAGAGAGAGAGAGGGAGAGGGAGAGAGCAAGAGACAGAGACAGCAAGAGACAGAGAGGAAGAGAGAAACAGATGGACTCATGCATACCCCCTATATGGTTGGTACAGATGGCGTATCTCCATATAAAAAAAAAGCACTAAGACCAAAAAGTACTGTTAAGCACAGTAACTGTGAGCTATACTGAGGATTCAGATGAAGGTCTTTAGCATGATACAGTCGTTGCTGCTCTCCGTTCAACATGCGGCGTGAACGGTTACTTCTCATGACTGTAACATGAGTGCTAGCAGGGTTTCCCAGCAGCCAGTGCGCATATGAGAGGACAATATGGGATGTCCAATAATAAGCCTAACCAACAGTATGGTGAATGTGCCAACACTCTCTTTAAGTAATATCTATCTAGTAATATGTAATAATGTACAGTCCTGTTGGAGAGTCATGAACTTTAACCCAACCCTAATCTACCTTGACCCACACTAACACTAGCCCTAACCTTATATTTTCTGACCAATACAACATATGCGCACACACATACACATAGCACAAACACTTTGTCAGCACTTTGAGATTGTCTCACAAGTGCTTCATAAATAAAATGAATTATTATTTAGTATTATTAAATAATACGGGCAGTGGCTAGTTTTCTGTGCAAAACTAGAATTGAGAAGTAAGATGCCACATTCCCTCCACTAGTCTGGGGGTCCTCCTTGGGCAAGTGGTAGTACCCCCTAGCCCCCCCACCTGGGGTTACAGGTAAAAAAAACCCTGATGACAGAACAACTTAAAGGAAGAGAGACCCGGCCCGGAGGAAGCCGGGGCCCTCGTCTGGAGCCAGGCCCAGACGGAGGGCCCGCATGCGAGCGCCTGGTGGCCGGGCTTACCACGGCCCAGCCCGAACAAGCAACGTGGCAACACCATCTCATCCTCCATCGTCCCGTGGACCCACCACCCGCGGGAGGAATTGTCGGGGTCGGGTGCGCTGCCAACTAGGTGGCGGTGAAGGCGGGGGGCACCGACGGACCGGACCCGGGCGGCAAAGGCTGGCTCTGGGGACATGGAACGTGACCTCGCTGGGGGGGAAGGAGCCGGAGCTTGTGAGGGAGGTGGAGCAATACAATACCAATGACACCTGGTGCGGCTAACCTCCACGCACAGCACCGGCGCCTGAACCAAATTCCTGGATAGGGGTTGACCCTGTTCTTCTCCGGAGTTGCTCACGGTATGAGGCGTAAGGCAGGTGTGGCTATACTAGCTAGCCACCAGCTGAGCGCCTCTGTGCTGGAGTTCACCCCAGTGGACGAGAGGGTCGCCTCCCTGCGCCTTAGGACTGTGGGGGGGGGGGACTCTGACTATGGTTTGTGCTTATGCACCGAACAGCAGTTCAGAGTACTCGGCATTCCTGCAGACCCTAAGTGGAGTCCTATTTGGGGCTCCTGCAGGGGACTCCACTGTCCTACTGGGGGACTTCAATGCACACGTAGGCAATGATGGAGAAACTTGGAGGGGCGTGATTGGGAGGCATGGCCACAACGACCTGAACCCCAGTGGTGTTTTGTTGTTGGACTTCTGTGCTAGTCACGGTTTGTCCATAACAAACACCATGTTCGAACACAAGGATGCCCACAAGTACACCTGGCATCAGAACACCTTAGGCCGAAGGTCAATGATCAATCTCGTTATCGTATCATCTGATCTGAGGCCATGTGTTTTGGACACTTGGGTAAAGAGAGGGGCAGAGCTGTCCACTGATTACCATCTGGTGGTGAGCTGGTTTCGATGGCGAGGGAAGCTTCTGGACAGACCTGGAAAACCCAAGCGTGTAGTGAGGGTGAACTGGGAACGTCTGGAGGAAGAGCCTGTCCGGAGAGATTTCAATTGCCACCTCCGGCGGAGCTTCTCAGGCATCCCTGTGGAGGTTGGGGACATCGAGCATGAGTGGTCGGTGTTCAAAGCCTCCATTGCTGAAGCTGCGGCTAGGAGCTGTGGCCTCGGACACCGTGGTGGACAGCGGTGGTCAGGGAAGCCGTCCGACTGAAGAAGGAGGCCTTCCGGGATATGTTACCCGGAGGGCTGCGGCTTCGGCCATGACCAAGGCAAAGCAGCGGGTGTGGGAGGAGTTTGGAGAAACCATGGAGAAGGACTTTCGGTCAGCACCAAAGTGTTTCTGGAAGATCATCAGACACCTCAGAAAGGGAAAGCGGGGGACCATCCAAGCTGTATACAGCAAGGAGGGGACACTGCTGACCTCAACTGAGGAGGTTGTTGAGCGTTGGAAGGAGCACTTTGAGGAACTCCTGAACCCGACTTATCCACCCTCTACGATCGAGGCAGAGCCGGAAGATGATGGGGGGTCGTCAATTTTCTTGGAGGAGGTCACTGAGGTACCCATCTCAGGATGGGTCATGACCGAAAGAACGAGATCACGGATACAAGCGGCCGCAATGAGTTTTCTCCAGAGGGTGGCTTGGGTCTCCCTGAGAGATCGGGTGAGAAGTTCAGTCATCCCGGAGAGACTCGGGGTAGAGCCGCTGCTCCTTTGCGTCGGAAGGAGCCAGTTGAGGTGGTTTGGGCATCTAGTGAGGATGCCTCCTGGGCGCCTCCCTAGGGAGGTGTTCCAGGCGTGTCCGGCTGGGAGGAGGCCGAGGGGTAGACCCAGGACTAGGTGGCGGGACTACATCTCCGCACTGGCCTGTGAGCGGCTAAAGATTTCCCAGGCAGAGCTGGTTGATGCTGCTAGGGAAAGGGATGTCTGGGGCCCCCTGCTGGAGCTGCTGCCTCCGCGACCCGACCCCGGATAAGCGGATGAAGATGGATGGATGGATGGATTATTAAATACACACACATACACACACAAGTCCTATGTCAACACAATGCAAAGTTAGCCACGCTACATGTGCATGTGTGTGTGTGTGTGTGTGTGTCTGTGAGTGCTTGGGGTGGTGGGGGTGGGGGGTTCTTATCTGTTTTGCCAGTAATTATAGCTGTGTTTTCTTCCTCAGGGTGACTGAGCAACTCCTCTATCCACTGACAGTGAATGTCATTGGAAAGGAATTAGGGAAATTTTGCACCTGGAAGTTTGGTTGCAATTGCATTTGTAAAAGTCATCTTATTACCATTTCATGAGATATGCAAATTACACGGTGCAATTTACAAAAGGGTTCAAGGTGCTATGCATTTAGATTTCTTTCTTCTCTGTTTCAGACTGCTTCTTCAAGGAGCAGAGAGGCAGGATATGAGACTGGGAACAAAACCTCTGATGATATGGGAAAGTGAATTCTGGGTATCTCATATAAAGGACAAAAGTAACCTCTAGCACCTGCGCCCTGGACCACTTGGCTGGACATGTCTCTGTGCGTGTGTGTGTGCGTGCGTGTGTGTTTCTGTCTGTGTGTCTGTGTGTGTGTGTGTGTGTGTGTGTGTGTGTGTGTTACGTCCCCACACTAGTGTGTCCTGTATCTTTTGTTCTCTGTTGTGTTTTGTCTGTCTGTCTCCCTCAGGTGTTCATCAACGGTGTATGCAGTTCCTCCCGAGTTCCTTGTGTCCTGTCAATCAACGTTGGTCCAATCATCCTGTGTCCAATCGTCTCGTCTCCCTGCCATGTGTGCCCCATTGTGTCCAATCGGATGGCCGTCCACCTGCCCTATTTATAGCTCCTCCTGTCCTTTGTTGAGAGTTTTGTTATTGTTTTGCCTGTTTGTTGCTGTCGGTCTTTTTGTTAATTCTATGTCTTAAAAGCCTATGTTATAATTCTGTTATAGTTTGCTTTATACTTTATGTGCATTTATGACACACAGGGGTAAGGTGATAGGCAAGATGCCCTTAGGCGCCCCTATCATCACATAGCCTTAAAGGAGTAGTAAAGGGAAAATCATGTTTAGCCCTGTTTTAAGGTTACTTATGATCATATACGATGGTTCAGATCAAAATATTTAAAAAATCTTTCAAATTCAATTCAAGCGGAAGTTTACACACGTATGTGCTATGACTAAATAGGTCTATGCTAAATATTTAAAAAAGCCTTTCCAGATGAACTAGAATCTTACTTTATGGCGAATTATGTCAGAACGCCAACTAACAACTCGGTGAGTTTCTTGTCTTTGAAATTGAGAGTTTAACATGTTTTTTCAATGATTTTTCATGTTGCCCACCCACATCCATTGTATGACCAAAACGGTGGTAGAGCAATTATCAGACTTTCTCAAAAGTGCTAGTTTTGTCAACTTTTTAATCTGAACCATTGTATATGATCATAAGTAACCTTAAAACAGGGCTAAACATGATTTTCCCTTTACTACTCCTTTAACTCTGTTATTGAATCCAGGCTAGGAATGGGTGCCACCCATTGTATTTTTGGTTAGGTTAGATTTTTGGTTAGGTAGGCTAGTTAGCACATTTATATTAATTGCTTTGCTTTGGCATCGTTCATGCAGGGCTCTTAACTCACTTTTCTCATCATCCTCCCAGAACCGTCCCGAAATACAATCTAAGCCGTCCCAAAATGGATGTGGACCGTCCGGGATTTAAAATAGTCTTCAATTCTACATTATCACAGACCTGCGAACCTTGAAGAAAGTCTTGGAGTACCACCCATTAAGTGGGGGTCTGGGGGTCATCCCATGCATGTACTTTATTCCTACCCCATGAAATTTTGAGCATCAAACTATAACCTATACTATAACTAAACCTAGGGATGGGATGATAAACTCAGTGCATGATACCATGTGCTTGTCAATATAGGGTTTACAATCCGATAGTCATGATATGATATAGCCTAAATAAAACAAGATAAAAAAGTGTGACTAAGTAAACAATGATACTTGTTGTGTGTGGGCTCTGTGGCATTGGGGCATCATATTTCCTTTTCAGCATTGTGAGGAATGAACTTCAGTGAATCAAACTATTATCACAGAGGGAGGTATGCAATGCATAAACCAGTGTGTTTCCCTGTCTCCCAACTCTAAAATCATCAATTAAAATAGCACTTCCTAGTTGGCTGATAAAACTGGCAATTAATGCAATGTGTCTAATGGAAATATGCCAAGTTAGCCTTATCATCAGATAAATACAGCTTTACCACTAGCTAACTAGCTAGCAATTGGAAATGCATATCAAGTTGCTACGACAGTCAGTGACTGATTCATGAAGATGGCAGCATAAGTATCTATGTAGCCTATAGCTAAGTTGAAAGTCACGGCTAATGAGGAGCTATATATAACTACATAGCTGCAGCCACAGAAGCTAGCTAGCTATGCTAGGTTTGGCTTGGAGGTCAACTAGCTAGCTAGTTGCTATGTTAGTTAGCTAGATTGCTTGTAGAAGTTACCGTACAACAGTCACTGTCTGGAACATGTCTGGAACATATAGTCTGGAACATGTCTGGAACATGTCTGGAACATGTCTGGAACATGTCGTCTGGAACATATAGTCTGGAACATGTCTGGAACTTATAGTCTGGAACAAAATAGTCTGGAACATATAGTCTGGAACATGTCTGGGACATATAGTCTGGAACATATAGTCTGGAACATATAGTCTGGAACATGTCTGGAACATATAGTCTGGAACATATAGTCTGGAATTGCAACCGCTATGAAATGCTGCACTGCCGTATACAGTATGAATGAGACGAGCAGAGTGAGAGAAGACTGTAAGTGTTATATGAGAGAGAGAGAGAGAGAGAGAGAGAGAGAGAGAGAGAGAGAGAGAGCAGTAGAGGAGAGGAGAGGAGAGGAGAGGAGAGGAGAGGAGAGGAGAGGAGAGGAGAGGAGAGGAGAGGAGAGGAGAGGAGAGGAGAGACTATGTGGGAACTGCAGCGCGCGTGTGTTTCAACTGGCTGTCGGAGAGTTGGAGCGAGGAAACGTAGCATCGAAACCGCTTCAAATACACAGTTCAACATAAGACCCAATGAATCAATGATGAAATGTGTTGCCAACTATTTTTAACCAGCATGCGCAAAGCGGTCAAAATATTCTTGGCTGTTCACCATTGACATCCATAATGCATTTTCCCCTCCCCGATCCCATTTGTATGTATCACCGACGGGACGTCCTTAAGCTCAAGACCTGTATTCATGGTTCCCTTGCTTCCTGTTGTGACCCTTTATTTAGCCTATAAATAAAGACATTTGCACTTAATGATGTTTTTTATGGAGTTTGCTGCGCACCCCACCGTTGTCATAGTGTTAGGCCCGGCATTACCCTTGATGTAAAAGGTGAGTGAGTGCGTGCGTGCACGTTTATGCACGTGCGTGCGTGTGTACCTTTCTGGCTGTCGATGACAAAGTTTCCCTCCTCGTTGCCGGCAGATATGTTATATGTGATTCTGTCGCCATCAGGGTCCTTGGCCAGCACCGTGGCAACCAACGTGTTGGGCCCCGCATCCTCGGAGACGAAGGTCCGGTAGCTGTCAACAACAGACATCCCATCATCAACACCTTCCATCAACAGGGTGACAGCGAATAGTGTGAGAGTGAAAATGAGTGACTAGCACACCAGACTGTGGACTTGTCACGTGTAATTCAAACAGGGTGTTATGCATGCAAGTGGCTTAAGGGACATTGGGGGGGTACGTTAGGTAGGGGGTGGGCATTTATGAAGGCAGTGAAGTTGGTGTGCTGGGGCAGTGTAGGCTAATTGCTGCAGACTTCTGTGTGAGCTGCTGCTGGCACATAGACAGGAAGGGGTAGAAGTAGCCTACGTATGTTAGCGAGCGCAGTGTAAACAGCGACTTGGCCAGTCCACAGCAAGCGTGCGCTGTGGCTCGTCATATTATGCTGGATCTACTAAAGCTGCGGTTAATCGTGTAATCACCACATGCCATCGCCCTCAAACCGTAATGTTTCCAGTATCAACAGTGACTTGGCCAGTGTTCCTCAGTCTAGTACTTTGTACATACTATTTGTCTACCTCTGTGTAACTGACTCCTTTAAATTATTATGAGGACTAATGTAGTATATTTAGGCTGGTCGTATTTGCTGTTGAAGCGCATTGTGTTGCCTCTGTGTATGAAATGCGCTATACAAATAACATTTGATTTGATTTGATTTTTTGATGGTTTAACCTGATGATCAGTTTCAGTTGACTTTATTAATACCCGTAGGTAGATCTGGATACCGGTGATACTGGTATATCTATCTGAGACCAATTTGGTTAGTATGCGACCTCGCACAGTTACTGTAGTATGCATCAGGGCTGCAGGAATACAATATCTTAGTGGATTATCCAAAATATTTAATAATATTTATGCCCCATCATCCAGTTCATGTGACCCCCTTAAGACTGCCTGGTGACAGGACTGTCTCTCCGCACGTGTCCTTGACCTGCGTCTTCGTCTTGCTTCCTTGCTCGGATGACTAAAGCCATTCCATCTAGAATTTCCCCAGGAAAACGCACTAACTGGATTACACCCGCTTTCCAAGGGCAGTGAATTTCACCGCAAAACGATAAAGATGTGCGCTTTCCCCCGTAGTTTTCAGACTTAAAACAGAATACGAGATCAGTCTCTCCTTCCATGTTTGTTTGTGAGTGCCCACTTTTCCCTCGACCCTCCCATGCATGCATATGCATGAGTAGAAAAAGCACAACTTCCCATTCTGCACCGAATGCGGTTTTAGCCATACAGTATGTGGTCTATTCGTACATACTGTATACTGTATGTACCATGACATGTTTTTAGTCACACGTTGCAAAAAAACTACTCCTAAAATGGTCAGTAAATCTGCCCCTAAGAGACAGAGAGATTCACCAAGGCAGAGAGTGAGCTGTCAGTGAGATTGGCAGACCCACAGATACACAGGGGGTAAGAACCTAAGTGGAACTCTGGTTCCCAGGCTTCATATGGTGCAAATATCTAAGCTGTGACATTTATACTTGAGCTGTCTGAAGCCGGCCATGCTTTCCTCATGCCTGCCCTCTAGTGCCGCTGTCCAACAGTATCGGCGACTCCTGATTGGTCCAAATCTCACACTTCCAACGAACAGAGGGATACACCCCCGGACACACATGTCACTTATATCTGAGAGACTGAGGGGGCAGAGAGAAGTGACTGGCTTGTACTAGTCAGGTCCTCTCCCAGATAGGTGATGGATGGGTAACAAAGCAAAGCTGACAGGTGTTTCATGCCTGTGATTTATGTCCCGGCGTGGCGACACCCCCCCCCCCCCCCCCCTCCCCTCTTCTCCCCCTCCCTCCCTCCCTCCCTCCCTCCCTCCCTCCCTCCCTCCCATGTGACTCAACACCCTGTGCTCTGCAGGCATGCTCCCCCCAACCTGTAATCCTCAAGGCGTCTGCGCAGATAACACGCGCATCTTTAGAGGCGATCACATCTAAGAGGTTTGCGCTCCCGCTCTGCTCGCCCCCCGTGAGCCTCTCGCTGCTTGCCCTCGGCTGTCGCCACAGCAACACTGCAGGTGACAGGATGCTGACAGATGACGCGTCTCAGTCGGGTCGGTGAGAGGAGAGAGGAGACAAAGGAAAGTGCAGGAGGTACTGTAGGAGAGTAGGAGGTGCAGACAGGAGGTGCAAACACCAGGAGAGATAACGCCAAGGCCTTGGCCTGGGCTGTTAGTCCAAATATAGTCCACTGACAATGGAAACGCTAACTAAGGTCTGATTTACCTCTTACTTACAGTACATGTAAACAGCTGCACCACACTAACCTACAGTAACCCTTACTAACATTTACACAGCTGCATCTCAATATTTAAGCAATAACTCATGAGAGGGTGTAGTTTATTGCCAATATACCACAGGCTGTGATGAATCCATGATGTTTGTGTTGACCAATCCACGCAGAACATGCTGATGTTCATTTCCAAACGTTTAAACAACATAATTCATGACCAGGGTGAGAACTGTGAAAGTAGGTAGAATTATTCATGATGGTTCCTGGCAAGAGTCCTGTTTTCCCCGTACTGCCCTTATCTATCAGCCACACTCAGTTCCACACTCACCCCCTCTCATAGACACCAAGAAAACACCAAACACACACTCCATCTCATAGACACCAAACACACTCCATCTCATAGAGAGACCAAAAACACATTCCCTCTCATAGAGACGCCAAACACTCACTCCCTCTTATAGAGACACCAAGAAAACACTTTTTCTTCTACTTCATCGTGTGGGTTCGTTGTTACATCCTCCTCTCCCCCCAGGCTCGGGGCCGAGGGGCTATCCTTTTACCACCCCGCACCTGGGTGAGGGGGTCATCTGGGCTATATATCCGGGCACACCTCCAGGAGCCATGTCACCATTTCGTCATCCGGTAGGGGAAGGGCCGGCGGTCGGGATGAAATCACGGAGTCTGGAGGTGTTTGCCTCCCACTCCGCATGCCAGATGTAGTCCGCCCATCCTGCCTCGTTGATGTTAAGATCTCTGCATTGCTGCAGGAGATCCCGTGCAGCAGGCACAAAAGGGTGTCTCGACTTGAGAGTCCGCTGTTGCAGTGAGCCTGTCGTGGAACAGGTGGTTAGGCTCCACTCCATCTCATAGAGACACCAAACACACTCCATCTCATAGAGACACCTAACACAAGCTCCATCTCATAGAGACACAAGAAAACACTCCATCTCATAGAGACACCAAGAAAACACCCCATCTCATAGAGACACCAAGAAAACAGTCCCTCTCATAGAGACACCAAAAACACACTCCATCTCATAAACACCAAACACTCACTCCCTCTCATAGAGACGCCAAAAACACACTCCATCTCATAAACACCAAACACTCACTCCCTCTCATAGAGACGCCAAAAACACACTCCATCTCATAGAGACACAAAACACACAATTGGCAAGCTTCACCTACTTATCAAAAGTATTTGTATGTGTGTGTGTGTGTGTGTGTGTGTGTACAGCTGTGTGTTGACCCACCTTCACAGCCTCATACATCCCTCCCCCCACACCCACCCCCCCCTACCCACACCCACCCTTATTGGTAATTTCTGATAGTACAAAACTTCACAGGAGACCCAAGTTGTTCAGCCTTTACTGGTGTTTATTACGGTAACACACTCAATACAGCTTCACAATGTTCTGATGTACAGCCCCCAGCCCAACTGGTTCATCACCTTTTATATGCAGATCTTCAAACACAGTTTGTGTGTCACATAAGGCTAATGGGTTTCTTGGAACTTACGTGAGTAGATATTAATCTTGTTATTGAGTCATACTGCGAAATGGGACATTCCAGTCTAGAACGCTCTGACTTGCACAACTCACTAGGGACCTCAACTGAGCTCGCTGTTCTCTTCGTGTTGTTCTCCTCAGCCGAGCGAACTTGACCTTACGGCCAAACAACCCTCTAAACACTGCTAGTTTCCACAACACCCTCCGCAATGTTGTAGTTGCTATTGACTGCACTCACGTAGCCTACCAATTGTACCACTATGGGAAAACGAACCGTGGTTCCCAAATTCCCAGAGTCGGTGCACAACAGCAACATTTTTAGGAACTGCAGTCTGTATGGAATGATGCAAGACATGCATGACAATCCCTAGTTGCTGGGTAAGAAAGTTGTTTTGAGAAAATGTTTTTTCTGTAATATTCATTGTGAATGTGTGAGGGGAAAGTATGCGCTTTGGTATCATATGTGACGGCGGCTATCAACTCCAGCCATGGCTGATGACTCCCGTGTGCAATCCTACCAACGTTTGAGAGGTGGCGTACAATCGGGCTCACATCAGAACGCGCGGTGTGATCCAGGGCACATTTGGCATCTTAAAAAGTAGATTTAGATCCCTGGATCGTAGCGGTGGGGCAATGCTATATAATCCCCCCAAAGTATGCCAGATCATTGTACTGTAGTGTGCTGCATCCTGCACAACATTACCATGAGAGCCTGTCTGCGCATGGATGTGGGTCTGCATGGATGTGGGTCTGCATCCTGAGGAGCACGGAAATGAAGACTCTGACGATGGAGCCACCTGCCCACTTGCCTCATGTGCGAGCAGATGAGGGCAGACATGTCATGCAAAACATAGTCGCACATTATTTTACATTATTTGCTTTGCTGTCTCTGCAACCAAAGTTGTCGAATTACACTTTTGTGACCAGAAATACAAATAGGCCTACATCAATAGGCCTACGACCAAACATTAAATGAAAAGTAAGTAATAGCCTACGACCAACTTCGGCCTAAACATTCAGCACCATGGACAGCTCTGCTCAAACTAATATACAACTAATTTATTTTGGGATGATATGACAAACAAATGCAATGACAAAAGATGCAGTGACAAAAACAAAGGATGTCTGTTTTTTTTGCTTGGAGTTAATGAATTATATGTTCTCCTTTGTTCTTTTTCAAATCACTCCACCTCCGTTTGCAGTCCATACTAGCCTGTTGCTTTTCGAAACACCAACTGCGCTCACAGACTGGGATATAAAATCCCAAATATGGTTTTTAGCTGTGAGTGTGATGTGTTTTGCTTGTAATTGTGAGGTATAGGCTACCTACCTCGTCCGTCAGGAATTCCAGTTCGCGCTCGGAAAATGCAATCTTTCTTTTTCTCTCTGCTATCGTCCTAGGACATGCGTACCGTTGCGTGGGCAGTATTTATAGTACTTTACCATATCAGGAGCAAATTGCACTCAGCTGCAACACCGTATGGGCGTGTTTGTGTTAGAATATCATTAGCGCAATATCTTTAGTGAATAGGTCGTTAAGACGGAGCACATAGCGGGCACAAATGACACGCAGTTCATGGTGCTATTACCAGTTCATGGTGCTATTACCAGTTCATGGTGCTATTTCTAGTTCATAGTGCTATTACAAGTTCATGGTGCTATTACCAGTTCATGGTGCTATTACATGTTCATGGTGCTATTACCAGTTCATGGTGCTATTACCAGTTCATGGTGCTATTTCTAGTTCATAGTGCTATTACAAGTTCATGGTGCTATTACCAGTTCATGGTGCTATTACATGTTCATGGTGCTATTACCAGTTCATGGTGCTATTACCAGTTCATGGTGCTATTTCTAGTTCATAGTGCTATTACAAGTTCATGGTGCTATTACCAGTTCATGGTGCTATTACATGTTCATGGTGCTATTACCAGTTCATAGTGCTATTACCAGTTCATGGTGCTATTACCAGTTAATGGTGCTATTACCAGTTCATAGTGCTATTACCAGTTAATGGTGCTATTACCAGTTCATGGTGCTATTACCAGTTCATGGTGCTATTACCAGTTCATGGTGCTATTACCAGTTCATGGTGCTATTACCAGTTCATGGTGCTATTACCAGCCGCAATCCATTCTTTGTGAATTTGTGTGTAAGGACTATCTCTCTCTCTCTCTCTCTCTCTCTCTCTCTCTCTCACACACACACACACACACACACACTCCCTCAAACACACCCACTCCTTCGCTCTCACACCCACACCCACCCACACGCATGCATACAGTACACACACACACACACACACACACACACACACAAAGGCTTGGCTCGGTCTCAGTGCGACTGCCCTGGGCATGGCTGATTGAACATGCTTTACCAATTTGCTGAAAAATGGCCAATTAAAAGACCCACGGGCTGGAGCGCCACCAGAGGGGCCGCAACAATGGCTTGACACTGCTGCTCACCACTATGTGTGTGTGTGTGGGGGGGTGGGCAGTAATGCCAGATGACTGATAAATGGCCCAGCAAGACTAGAGAAGAAGGAACCAGTAGCAACCATGTCTAAATCATCTCTCCTCTTTCTTCAAGATCTCAGTTGTTTTCCAGCTTGTTTGGTTGTTTTGAGTGATTTTTTGGAAGTCTGGATAGTACACCGGGCGCACTGCCGCAACAGTTGTGTGGGATTCTGGGAATTGGCAGACGTCTGGATTTGTGGAATTGTGCCACAGGATGGCAGCTGTGCGTGGAGAGGATTGGGGCTGTTAAAGACACTGGGTGAAAGCCAAGAGAGACCGATAGACTGGATGAACATAGGCAAATTTTGGAGAGGATATGGCTGACATGCTCGCAAATGCAGTTTTAGTGTTTCCTGTGGAATTGATCTCTTGGTGTGGTGCCAAGCTGAAGACCACCAAAATAGGGAGGATTTATATACCAAAGTGGGGGGTCTGGGTCCCCCAGAAAAAAAAAGTTTCAGAGACCTAGTTTCCTGTATTCTGGTGACTTTTAAAGAGTGAAAATAACAAAATCGTGAGACATATAATTGAAAAGTATACTGAAACAGCATGTTTAGCCTACCTAAATGAATGCTTTCTTTAATTTAGAGTTATGGGGTGAGAATAATAGAAAAAAAAACAATGTTTGATGCCCATTGATGCTTAACTGCATATGCATTCCTTCTAAATCATCACTCTTTCTAATCTCTCATCCTGCCCTGTCCCCTTCCTTCTCTCTCTTCTCCTGCTCTCCTCTCAACAACCTCTATCCTCTCCTCTCTCACCTGTCCCTCAACTCTGTGCTGGTCCTGTCTTCTCCTACCACAATCACTGCCTTTTTTGCATAGCTTACATAAATAATAGGCTAGATTAGGCTACACTTAACTGATATTTCGTTGCATTTGCCGTTGCTTTGACTGGCTGGAGGAACGTTGTCTTTCGGTTCAGTCAGCCAAAAAGACAGTCGCTCAATCAGTCAGTCAGGGCAGCACCTCTGATTCGCATTTTTCAGGCTACTTGCGCTTGTGGTGTGGGCCGTCTCATTGACAAATTATGCTTGCTGACTGACAGACAGCAGCGCGTACGTAGAGGCTCCGCTTCGGCTCCGTTTCAGCTCAAACATAGGCTGGGCTACTGGGTGCATGTGTAGCTCCACGGCGTGTTTCTACACTGTATTTTTTAGATAACGTTACATATTTATCACACTTCAACTATAGGCTATTTTTTACTTTTCCGATCAGATAACTGCATGAGGCACTTGCCCGAACAGAGTTTACTGGTCCGGGGGAAGCAATAGGCTAGCCTACCTGACTGCTCTCAACATCATTAGGGGCCAGGCAGCGTAGCTATTGTATTTGCCTATATTATTATTATTATTCTCCATCTTCCACTGAAGTCTAACTTCCTGTGGACAAAAAAACACCAAAATTTGCACATAGCTCCAGTACTATACCCAAAGTCCTCAACCTGCATTGTAGGTCAATAAAGCTGAAGGTGGCGCTACAGCAACAGTCTAAAGTTTAAAACTTTAAAAAAACTCATAACAAATCAGCCATAGGTGCTATCACTGTAAAACCACCACGTGAATGTAGTCCCAAGTGAGACAAAACTTTCATACGTTGCAGGAATTTTGAAGTCCATCACTCTGATTTCTTCATAAACTGTAAAACCTATCAAACCTATCTCCTCCCACATTTTTTGTTCAATTGACACCAAAATTGATCTACTGTATCTTCAGACTGTCCTTACCAAAGGATCCTCACAGATTTTTGAAATATGAAAAATAGAGCCCACAGCACTTCAAAAAGTTTTACTGTTAACAGTTCTGTATACAGTTCCTATTAATTCTCGCCAAATCAATGTCTGATCATCCTCATAAAAAGTGACAACATTGGCCACATATCCAAGATGTAGTATGACTTTTTTCAGAATTTTATCTCAAAAATTGAATTTTTTAAAATATGTTTAATTCTGTCCTCTGAAACCAACACTTCATACAGAGAAAACTACGTTACCCACAATCCAACGCAAGCTCCGGAGACATCGCTGTTTTGCAACCCTACCCAGCCCCGGCCGAGGATTACAATGACTGAAACGATTGATTGGCAACTGACTGAGTACACAGCTGCTGAAGTTAATGTTCAATTATGAAGAAAAGCAAACAAAACCTGTAAAAATTAATAAACATATCTCATCCCACATTTTTCAATCAATTAACACCACACAACTTGCTCCACTGGATGTTCAGACTGTAATTCACAAACTCATTGACCAGATTGTTGAATTATCAAAATCGAGCTTACAATGCATCAAAATGTTTTACAAATGTTTTACGATACGATACGAATGTACAAAATTAACATTGGAATGTCAACTTTCTTGTTGTCCTCCTATTCGCTCGCTTATTGCTCCTAAACTTGTCGGAAATTGCCTGGCCCCGCCTCATCGCTGCGCAGCAGCTTTAATTCTACTTTATGTTCCTCTTCAAATATTGTCGGATGTCCATCTGGAAAATGTAGGGTTTATGCTTAAGGATCCGCCAGTGAATGATAAGACCAAATAAGCCAGAGATGGGCAGGAGCTGTCGGCACTTCTTGGAGCGTTATCTAGCTCTATGCTGTATATGAGTCCACTTATTACAAACAATAATATATTTTAAACTGCTATGCACCCTAGTGAGGAGTAGGCTAGGTAGCCTTTTATCACATTTTGGTCCAATTCAAACACTGGTTAAACACTAGCCTACATTATTTTGTAATAGGCTCGCTGAAGAAAACATCCCTTGATGCGCAAAGTCTTTTGAGTTGACCACAGAAAGCAGCATTCACGGAGCGCGCGGCCCAAGCTAATGTTGAAAATAAAAATGCGTGCACGACATTGTCATGGTTTTGAAAGCGCTTCTAGGCAGAAATAAGAAAGTTTACTGTTTTTAATTTAAGACTTTAATATACAAGGCTATATAGCCTAATTTGTATTATTATTTTTTGTATCAAATGTATGGTGTGGCGACAAGGATTTTAACCTTACCAGCGGAAACACTGAGTTTTAACCATACTGTACAGAACAGTGCACAGTGCACCATGGTAGCTGATGGCGAGGGTGTTCATCGCTGCTGAGTCAGGGAGGGTGAGGGTCAGGGTGTGAGAGTGAACGCTGCCACCTGGGCCCGACTGAACTGGGACTCACACGGACAGGGAGAACTCCGGCGCCTCGTCGTTGACGTTGGCCATGCGGATGCGGACGGTGGCGGTCCCCGTGCGAGGCACCTCCCCCTTGTCCACTGACATGACAACGAACTCGTACAGGTGGTTGGGCCTCTCGTAGTCCAGCGGGCCCGCTGGAAAGATGGTTCCGTGGGGGGAGATGCTGAAGTCTGGACTCAGGGTGTAGTAGGTCAGCTCAGCGTTCAGCCCTGAGTCACAGTCACTGGCCGACACTGGGGAAGAGAAACGGAGAGAGTGTCACTGTCTAACACTAGAAAGAGAGAGAGACGAGAGAGAGAGCAGCTCATTATGTAGAGATAAAGGAGAGAGGTGTGAGAAGGTGGTATGAGTCACCTGACTGCAGAGCGGGTGAGAAGAGAGAGAAAAGAAAAGGAGAGAAAGAGAGAGAGGGAGAGGGAGAGAGAGAGAGAGAGAGAGAGAGAGAGAGAGAGGAGTGAGTTTAAATCACTAGCCAGACTCCATACCGACTGTGAAAACTTCACCATGTGAAGTTACTGCCAATTCAGCCGTACTCTCACATCTCTGTTATACCTTCAACTGCAGGTCGGGAGCGACTGGCGTTTTGCAACATTTCTGTTTTTGCCTCCATGTTCTCAGTCTAGTGGAGGATGGAGCTTGCTGCAGATTGATTGCCTTGCTAAAAGAGAGATATCCACCTGGGACCAGAATAAGCATATTTTCCACTAACAAGAACATTTCACCACACAACTTTCCATGCTGGGATGCTGTGGTTCTCCTTGCTCTGCAGTTAGCACAGGTCACACACTCACACACATCTGTGTCTTAGGGGACTTGTCTGTCTATGAAAAACAGGGTACTGCTGGGTTGGTGTATTAAAATGACCATGATCATCTGAAATCACAGTGGAATAGGTTTCAGACAAATATCTCCTCTTTCTCTCTTTACCGTAATTCCTCTCCCTCTCTTAGGTGGATGTGTGGCAGTCTATCTCTCTCTCTCTCTCTCTCTCTCTCTCTCTCACATGCAGTTAGCTAACTGAATGAGGCTGTGGATGGGGACGAGAGGCACTCTGCTTGTCTGAAACTCACTCACCTTGCAGCAGGGAGGTTGCCGTGGTAACAGTCTCCGGAACGCTATCCTTGCTGTATATGGACTGTTGGAACTCGGGCACGCAGTCGTTCTCGTCAACGATGATGACACGCACCTGGCAGAGAGAGGGTAGGATGGATAACTGTTGGTGCTGTCCCATGTTGTGATGATGATGATGACACCATGATTCATGGTGTACTGTCCCTGAATGTTGTGTGTACTGTGTTTATTTCAACCACTGTGTACTGTACTGTTCTCCTTTACATTGCCTAACCAATTCGATCATTGCAGGTAGGCCTTTTAATTCCTGGCAGGGGGACTGCCGACGGAAACTAGCCTTTCGGCTAAAATCGGGTGCATTTACACCATGTGTTTATTAATGTACGTTGTCCCTCTTAATCAAATAAACTAAACTGAAACTGAAATAGTCTCTTTCTTCGCTTGATATTGTGACAGCAAACAGGTCTTAGCTGGAGGGTGGGTACAGGTGTGTGTTAGTGAGTACAGTGTGTGTTAGCGAGTACAACTTTGTATCATTAATGTACAGAAAAATAGCAATACACTAAAACACTTCCTTGTGGCACGCCACAGTCTATTGGTTTGGCATCCAACAGAGCCATTGACCTCTACTCTCTGGTCAATCCACTTGACAGTTGTATCATTCAGCCCCAGAGCCTTTAACTTATTACTGTAAGCAGTAGACCATGATTTACTGTGTTAAAAGTAAGACCATTCCACACAGTTTCCTTTCATCCATCTCCTTTCTAATAAAATAATTTAGATAAAGGAGGCATGAATCTGTGTAATATGACTTCCTAAACCTTGGTTAGAATTTCAGATCTATTCACTTTTTGTACAAGTGCATGTTTAGTGCAACTTAATACAGTGCCTCCAGGGAGAGGTTAATTACAAGTGTAACACAGGAAACTAGTGAGTACAGGTGTGTAGTAGTGACTACATAGTCTCACCCATAGATATGCCCCGCCCATCTAACCTGGGCTAGCGTCTCTCATTTGCTGCTACAACCTGTCACTCTTTCAATTTTGACGTCGATACACCCTCAGAACACTAGCTTGGGCGGCGAAGTAGCACAGACTCTATTATGTAATATGCAGAGCGCAGCGAGTCAACATAATATTTGAGTCTGGAGAGAGACTAGTGTGTACAGGTGTGTGTTAGAGAGTACAGGTGTGTGTTAATGACTACAGGTGTGTGTTAGAGAGTACAGGTGTGTGTTCGTGACTACAGGTGTGTGTTAGAGAGTACAGGTGTGTGTTAGAGAGTACAGGTGTGTGTTAGAGAGTACAGGTGTGTGTTAGTGACTACAGGTGTGTGTTAGAGAGTACAGGTGTGTGTTAGTGACTACAGGTGTGTGTTAGAGAGTACAAGTGTGTGTTAGAGAGTACAGGTGTGTGTTAGTGACTACAGGTGTGGGTTAGAGAGTACAGGTGTGCACTAGGTTATGATAGTGTTGGGAAGCTGTAGCGAGGGTGATGGTGATGAATGTGTGCTAGAGCCCGTTCTGGAAGAAAGAGAGACATAAAGCACAGCTAAATTAAATGTATGAAAGACGCTTTGCAAAATTATTATTATCATTGTTCCACTGGAGAACTGGCTATAAAAGATGTTCACTGCCGGTCCAGAGCCTGCAGCCAAGACACACACTCTCAGGAACACACACACGCAGATGAAGGTGCCCGTCTGCCTGCATGTCACTCTCTCGTGTGTGTGTGTGTGTGTGTGTGTCTGTCACATGGCAGGGCTGATGTCATGTCATATGTTGTAATTATTTTCATTACTCATCTCATACTAATCATCTCATTATGTTTAGTTAAAGTGATCTTCTCAGATTCTGTTTGAATAGTGCTGTATGAGAAACATGCTGAACTCTGGTTGTCCTGAGTTGTAGCGCTGAACACCTGCAGAGGTCAGATGAGTTCATCCAGGAAAAAGGGCAGTGGAGGGGAGATAAGAAATATGAAAAGATCAGAAAATCAGATCAGAAAAACCAACAAAGGTTAGGACAGCAGGCTGTTAAAAGGGAAAGATGAGAGAGATGGCGTAAACAAACTATCATGAAAGTAAGGAAAGTGGATAAACAGTCTATCATGAAGCGAGGAAAGTTGAGGAGTTTGATATGAACACACTGTCAGTAGGTAAGGAAAGATAAAGCACATGATGTCATTAAATGGAGAGAATTGAGAGCTATGATTGTAACGCTGGTTCTAAAAAATGACATCAGATGGTTCTAAAAAGTTTCTCAAGGATTCCACAGTGGTGTAGCGGTCTGAGAATCGGGTTCTGGTGAAGTCCCCTTGGGGACGGGGTTTCGTGCCCTGGTCTTGCCATCTGAAAATGTCTGAATCCTACGGTGAAGTGGCATATTGGGCCGCCACTCCCGAGGGTGGTTAGATTAATTTCAGTACAAGGGCCCACTGCTAAACGTATTATCACTGTGTATAATGTATGCAGCGTCTAGGCTACAGTGTATCTTCCAACACTTCATGCGTGAACAGTCCTGGAGTTGATTAATTATTTATGCAATATCACACGAGAGGGAGTGCTGTTGTAGCGAATATCAGCACAGCTGTGATTCGGAGGTAGAAACGAAGCCGCAGGCCGACTACCAAAGATAATCACGGCAGAGTGTGATATTGCTTTAATAATCACTCAAGTGTGATATTGCTTTTATGTAACATTTCTACAATCACAATTTATTAGTTAACAGCTAGTAAGCTAGTTCTCCCAACTTTAGCTCTAGCTGGGTCTATCCTAAGCAGGAAGCACGGCCTCGCTACGTTCGTCCATCAAAGGTTGAACTGGACTCTCGTCGACCAATCCCCGACTGGCTCGGAGATTGATTGGTTGTGCGTCAACGTTGCCGGCTTCAAAATCTACAAGTCTACAAGCCTCCGCCCGCGAATCACACCAGCGTATCTCCCAGTCTTCCCTCAACCCTGCCTCTATGCTGGCGACTTCAATTGCCAGCACGAGGATTGGGGGTACAGCACCAATACATCCGACGGAGAAAACCTAGCTGATTGGGCAGCTAACAACAGCCTGGCCCTGTTGTACGATCCCAAGGGTGCTGCCAGCTTTGTCTCAGGTTGCTGGAAAACTGGGACAAATCCTGATTTGGCATTTGCGAGCGTCGGTGTTCATAACCAGCTCCCTGATAGACGCGTACTAGGAAAGTTCCAGCGGTCCCAACTTCGACCATCGCTGATGCCTAAACTTGTGGACCTCGTCGCGAGTGAGCTGGTGAAGAGATGGAACTTCCGAAAGGCCAACTGGAAACGCTACCGCCTCCTTACCCATAAATCCACAAGGTGCCTCCCACCACCTAACAACAACAACGTGGATGAAGCCAAAAAATCCATCCCACGCGGACATCGCAATAGTTACAAACCGTGCTGGGATGCGGAGTGTGAGAGTCCCTACTGTATCTTGTTTTTCAGTGGCTGGAACCTAGAGACTAGTCAGGATTGAGGGAAAGATGAACAGAGCAAAGTACAGAGAGATCCTTGATGAAAACCTGCTCCAGTTCGCTCAGGACCTCAGGCTGGGGTGAAGTTTTACCTTCCAACAGGACAATGACCCTAAGCACACTGCTAAAGCTGAGGATACCCTACAAGATATAATGCCCGATTTTATACATGATTCACAATCCTGCTGAGTCTGTCCTAGTCAGCAGCAGTCTGCACTAGTTGGGGGTAGTCAGAGTGGCAATTTAGCACAGAAATTGCTAAAAAAAAGTGTATGAGGGGTACAGATTTAAATCGGCAAGTGTATGATGAGAACAGACTTCTCTTATCCAAGTCGGAGCGAGTCGGAGCATATCAAACATGTTTGATATTTTTGAGCAGATTCTGGACACAATCGTGTAGTGTAAACTCGTCCAGTCGTTAAATGTGCGATACCCAGTTTTTCAGTTGTCATACAAAAATCAGCAGAAGCCAGTCGTCTAGTGTATACTCCCAGTCATTTCATAATCTGTTAAGATTGTGAAAGTCTTCTAGTGTATCCAAGGCTTAAGACAATGAAGGAGTGGCTTCGGGCCAAGTCTGTGAAGGTCCTCGAGTGGCCCAGCCAGAGCAGACTTGAACCCGATTGATCTCTAGAAAGACCTGAAAATAGTTGTGAAAAAGAAAATGAAAAGAATTTAATCCAATTTGGAATAACATAACAAAATGTGTAAAAAGTGAAGGGGTGTGAGTACTTTCAGATGCAGAGGTTGGAGTCTGCTTGTGTCTCTTGAGGGAAAGGTGGATGAAGGAGGAATCTATGGGCTGCATAAGCCTTTGATTGTGTGACAATAGGACTATTTTTAACAGGATAGTTTAAAGTTTGATTTAAATTTATTTGATGATGCCACCCATAGGGCTGGGTATTGCCAAGTACGTCACAATACGATACATAGCACGATACATGGGTCACGATATGATTTGATCACGATACACTTTGATACGATACAATATTGCGATATATTTCAATACTCATACATCATTTACTGAACATTTTTAAATACAGCAGAAAATACAACTATATCCCCTGCTCCCGGGAGGTGATCTTGAGGAACATGAATGAATAAGGAACATGAATAATGTATTGATGATTTAATTCTATCCTTCATTTTATATATCTACATCTATTGCCTGTTAATAAAAATGAATGTAATGTTATTGCCCAGCCCTCTCCACCCACCTCGGCAGCACTGCTGAGGCTGTCCTGGTTCTCGCTGGCCCTGACCAGTAGGAGGTAGCGGTGTTGGTCGCTCTCATAGTCAATAGTCCTCGTCAGACTGATCTCCCCCGTCTCTGACTGGATGGAGAACAGGCTGCTGGGATTAATAACCAGGCTGTAGCTGATTGGCTCCTTCTGGAATGACATGGCCGGAGTGACCAGGAAGCTAGAGAGGGGGACAGAGAGAAAGACAGAGAGAGAGAGAGAAATATTGTTAAAACAAAAAATAAATTAGTAACCCAAACAAATATTACCTAACCCTAGTTACCTAATCGCAAGTCGTTATTCTAATTTGCTATGGGAAACGTTGATTTAATTGAAGAAATAGTTGCTAGGTTAATCGATTTCCAAGATAATAATTAATTGCAGCCCTAGTGTACATGTGTGTATTATGTGTGTGCGTGCATGTGTGTGTACAGTATGAGTATGTGTGTACATGTACAGTCATCCGAACTTCAATATTTCGCCGCATCTCATGGGTAGAGCAGCAACGACAGCAGCAGCGAAGTTTTAGAGGACCGTTCGGACCACTCCAGACCGCCTCCTTATTCGGTGTTGCACAATAGCTGCCAACTCAATAACGTTTAGATAACCCAATATGACTTACAATCATTGTTGTTACATTGTTACTTAATAAAAGTAATGAAATAATAACAATACAAATAAAATACAATAAAATGTCTTTCCTTCTTAACGATTTAATAGAATTCTAAATAGAATTCTAAACGTATCCATCCGACAGTAGGACGGGGAGTTGAACCTGTGACCCTTGTGTTAAAAGTCTATTGCGCTAACGATTGTACTACTTCGCTAGCCAGGTTTGTGGGTGCCTTGAATCAAATAAATATATCATGGGTTTGTAAATACGGGTTGAAATGAAATAGTCTTCACTAGTTTAATGCTATTTATTGATTGTATATTTAATGTCGTTACTCTGCATCGTTGAAAATAGGGGTTGAAAATGTGAGATTTCTGAGTTTCCGGTTTTCTAGAGATCTAAAGAATGAATGAAGTCCGATCAGTTGGTAAAATGATAACCCCTAAAATAACAATTATATGTAGGCTACTGTCTCTGCTGTAGCTAATCCAAAAAAGCAGTTTGCAATTCAGACCAGTCAAACTGAGAAACGTAGCCTACGTTAGGCTATAAGCAACAGCAACCAGATTGTCAGAGAAGCCTAGTAGCCTACTACACTGTAGCAGTGCTCTACTGCCCCTCGTGGTTGTGGGTTGTAATAATTATTTTACCGCCGCTGCCACTGTCGTTGTGGCTCTTGCCACGAGGTGCGGCGAAATATTGAATTTCAGATGACTGTATGTGCATGTGTGTGTATATGTATGCATGTTTGTGTGTGTATGAGTGTGTGTGTGTGTGTGTGTGTGTGTGTGTGTGTGTGTGTGCTACTCACACTTGCCCCTCGGGTGTGTTCTCTGGTATGGCAATGGTAAAGGAGGCATTGGTGAACTGGGGTGCCCGTTGTCCTGCTACCACGGAAACCATGGCAGGCGGGCTGCGGCTGCCCAGCCTATCAGCCGCCACCACGGTCAGGAGGTACTCCTTGTTTCGCTTCAGAGGAAGTCCCGTGGTCCGTACCTGACCGCTTTTCCTATCCACTTCGAAGCGACCATCGCCACCTACAGGGCCGGAGAACAAGGAGGGGTTCAGCTCTCTCAGCTGGTGTTAGATTTGATTTTCTTACCTGATTTCTTATTTTATGAAAGGGATAAATTAAGATATGGGCTACAGCTGACACCAGTCCAACACTCAGAAGACATGGGACCAATGAAGCAGTGTAGGTAGCAGAAGAAAAATCTGGCCTCAAACTCCATTCTAAACAGGGAGTGACCTACCGTCAGACAGGAAGTACTGTCTTCTAAACAGGGAGTGACCTACCCTCAGACAGGAAGTACTGTCTTCTAAACAGGGAGTGACCTACCGTCAGACAGGAAGTACTGTCTTCTAAACAGGGAGTGACCTACCCTCAGACAGGAAGTACTGTCTTCTAAACAGGGAGTGACCTACTGTCAGACAGGAAGTACTGTCTTCTAAACAGGGAGTGACCTACCCTCAGACAGGAAGTACTGTTTTCTAAACAGGGAGGCTGCGTTCCGAATTGCATACTTCCATACTATATAGTATGCCAAAAATACCAGTGTAATGATGATGTGCTAGCATAATATGAGTGTTTATCAGTTGTCAAAACGAAATGCCAACAAACTGGTTGTCAGACAGCTATGTGTTCCCAAATAAATGTTAAGCGTGATGAATACGTTACTTCACTGCCTGTTGCCATCCAGACACGGATGACCGTCCCAGTTTATAGCTTCAAACGCTTTTGGTTTTGTAACAGAACAGGAACATATTTACAAACAGCGTTTATTTAGATAAACTGACCACATACAGTACTGGGAATCTAGGCAAGGCAAGGCAAGGCAAGTTTATTTATATAGCACATTTCAGCCACAGGGCAATTCAAGGTGCTTTACATGAGACATTAAAAGCATTAAAACAAAAAGCAAGACATAATAGACATTTAAAACAAAAGGCAGGACAAATTAAAAGCATTAAAACAAAAAGCAAGTCATTATAGACATTTAAACAAAAAGCAGGACAAATAGAATACAGGAATAAATCTACATGGTTACTCTCTTGCCTGAAAAAAATATCAAAAGTGGCATTAACCGTCGAGGCCCAAAATTACAACAGCTTTTAGCCTGCTTTAAAATACCCACTATCACTGCTGGCTGATGAGAAATGCATTCTGATACTTGGCTTGAAGCAGTGTGTCCAATTTGTATGCACACTGCATGCAAAGTATGTACTTTGTAAGGGCAGCTTTAGTACGTACTAATAGTAAAAAGTAGAAGAATGTGATTTGGAATGGAGCCGGAGTGACCTACTGTCAGAAAGGAAGTACTTTCTTCTAAATAGGGAGTGACCTACCGTCAGACAGGAAGTACTCCACCTCCCCATTGTTGCCCTCGTCTCCATCGCGAGCGTTCAGCTTGTAAACCAGTGAGCCTGGGGGTGTGTCAGGGGAGACCACGGCCAGGTAGGGGGCGGGGACCATGGTCCACTCTGGTACATTGTCGTTGACGTCGGTTACGGTAAGCTCCACCCTCACCAGGTACCAGTCTGAGCCTATCAAAAGAGACGAGGAGGAGGAATAGAGATGGAAAACAGAAGAGAGCAATAATTATTCATGTAAAGAGATGCTCGACAGCTTCAGACAGACCCTCTCTCTCGCACGCGCGCACACACACACACACACACACACACACACACACACACACACACACAATCAATGGTGTGAAAGACAGTAAAGTACGAATGTCAGACAGACCCTCTCTCTCACACACACATGCATGCACACACACATACACACATGCGCGCATGCGCGCACACACACGCACACACACACACAATGAATGGTGTGAAAGACAGTAAAGTACGAACGCAGTTGAGGTGAAGGAGTTCCATTCCTAATATCATGTCTCATTAAAATCACAGACTCGATCAAAAAGCCATAAACCACATCAGATTAACCAAAACAAGGATGGGAGGAGAGTTTGATGAAAATGATGCAAGATGGATGCAAGAATTAATCTTCCAATCGTGTTTCATCCCTTTGGACCAACCACCCCCCCCCCCCCCCCCCGACCCCCGCCCAGTTATATAATCATTAACTCTCCTCCAGCAAAGATTTGCTGCACTTTTAGGCCCTAGCTGTGCAGAGAACAGCGCCATTGTTTAGCGGTGAAAGTTGATAATGATTATAAGGGCCCACAAGCAAGCAGGGCCCACAAAAAAACAAGAGGTCCCTCTTTCTATGACGAAATTATTCTGCATGTAGATCAGTCACACTAATGCTGCATCAGAGCATTAAACCACAAATAATGCAATATAGATGAAAAAAGCTTTAATTTCCTGAGCAATATCCCCCTTCTTAAATGGTTTGGTCCATCATGCTGGCAAGTCTCACCTCTTTTGACATTAACGTCACTATACCGGCTGGCTATCAAATACTAGCACTAATAGCCTAACGTTAAATCATAAACATCATGCCCATACATAAATCCGGACAGAGCCTAAAGTTTAAAACTTAAAAAAATCATAACAAATCAGCCGTATGTGCAATCACTTTGCAAAGAGTAAAGTAGAAACTTCCATATGCTTTGAGCTGGCAGGGATTATGAAGTCCATCACTGTTTTTCTCAAAAACTGTAAAACCCCACCTACTCCTTTCATATTTTCGGTCAATTGACACCTCAATTGCTACACTGCTTCTTCAGACTGTCCTCCACAAACGATCTTCACTGATTTATTAAATATAAAAAACTGAGCCCACAGTGCAGCAAAATGTTTTACTGAAACAGTACTGTATGCTGCTACTGCAAATACTTGCTCAATAAATCTCCAATGTTCATGAAAAAAGGAAGATTTTTGTTTTTGTTTGATTGGTTTCCACCTGTCTTGTTAGCCCGTGTACATACTGTAGCCTACATGTAGCTCCCCTCTTGTTCTTTGTTTATTATTTGCTTTAGCTGTGCATTGTCCCTGGTGTTGTCCTGTGCCAACAAATGGGTACGCTTGTAAGCTTTGTCTTTTGTTCTCCACTTGTTGAGTGTTTACTTGGTTTTATTGTTTAGTCTTTGGTTTTGGTTTTAGCCCCCCGTGGTGCCTTTATTTGAACAAACATTTAGTGGAAACTGCTGAAACCTCCATGTTACATGCTCCTGTGACATTTACTTTCACCCTTGTGATTGTGATGTTTAAGTTACAGTGTGAACCCATCTATCACAGGGGGATGCAGAATAAAAATGCTAATGCTTACTCAGACATTGCGCCATGTGACATGGTCTTTTAACTATATTTTTTAAATGTGCAGCTGTTACTGTTTCTTCATCTTGTTTGCATCTCTCCATCTCAGCGGTCCTTTGTTTGTTGCATCTCAATCAGTCCCACCTGTGTTCAATCCAATCAAATGAGTCAATCAGTGAATCCATGCTCAGCCCAGAGTCCCACAACTCATTCCCATCACAGTCAGTGGCGATTGCTCCTATATAGGGTTGCAAAATTCAGGGAATATTAAAAGTTGGAAACTTTCCACAGGAATGAACAGGAATTTATGGGAATTAACGGGAATAAACAGGGAATTTGGGGGTTATTTATATTATTGTATTCACATTGTCATAAACAGAAATAAATAGAAACATTATTTTGTTTTGTCATAAGTAAACATGCAAGCAAACATTTCTAATACAAGTGGTAACACTTTACAATAAGGGTACATTAATAAACATTAGTTAATGCATTATTAAGCATTAAGTAACAGTTAACGAATTTCTCTAGCAACCATTTATTAATGTTATTTATGTTAACTAAGGATAACTCACCTAACCCTAACCTTAACTAAGGTATTAATTAACATTAGTAACCTAACCTAACCCTAAATAAGCATTAGTTAACAGTTAACTAATGTTTTTTGTGACCCTTATTGTAAAGTGTGACCATACAAGTTTTAAAAATGACATTTTTTGCTTATTCTATTTAGAGCTTTAATGGATTCTACAGCCCCCAGAGTGTGCAGGATGCTAGGAATTAGCTGAGCAGGTGATGGATGAATCCACAGTACAGGGTTGAAATTCAATTGATTTTGCATTAAATCAGGTTGTTTTAACCAAGTTCATGCTGCAAGATCTAGAATTGCATTTTATCTTTGTTTCTGCATAGGCTACATTTAAGTTCCCTGTTATAGGGGTCTGCGGTGGTGTAGCAGTCTAATGCATTGTGTTCCGGTGCAGCTGCCCACCAGGGACTGGCGGTCTCGCCAGATCTGAGTATGGCCGGATCCCAGAGGGAGCGGCCTATTGGGCCGCCGTTCCCTGAGGGTGGTTAGTTTAATCTCGGTTTGAGAGTTCGTCACACAACAGCAACCCTGTCTGGTGTTGGAATAATGGTTGTGAGCTGAGAGTCAAGGGGTTGTCTCTCCCCTTTGTACTGCCAACCGGCCAGGTTGTGTGACGAATCCTCAACAGTTAGTAGGGGGTAACTGGACACTAGGGCAGGGTCAGTTGGCTACCAAATTGGATGAAAATGGGATACAATTCTAAACTTCCCATGGTAAATTTCTGGAAACTTTCTGGAAATTTACCGGAAATTTTCCGCCCCTTTGCAACCCTATTCCTATAAGCCAGGGTAAGAATAGCTTACCCATACAAATCGAAACTTATTTTTTGCACCCTCTTTCAGTGAAGGAACGACTTTCAGACCGTTTTTGACTTAAATGCGTCTTGTATTCTGCTATATCGCTTCATTTTCAACCGTGTTTAGCGTTTTGGTAGTGCTCCGTCTCCCCCTACAGTCCTAATGAAAATACAGTCCACGTTACGGTCTGTTGACAGCTGTTTTACTAGCTCGTCATTCACTTAACATTGTAGGCCAGGTAAAATTATTCTAGCTTACGGAAATCAAGACCAAATGAAAAATCAACCAATCAAGCCCACACATACAAAACCGCGAATAATGTGGTCATCAGTCGAAATGTAACCAAATATGTCATTTGTCAAAATGCTTAAAAGTGGGCGTAGGATAAGCCAGTTCTCAAAGTGCTTACATTGGAATTCACATTCACATTTTAACATTGGGACGGTTTATCCAATCAAAACAAAACTGTCCCGTCATTCATGTCACCTGCCAATCACATTACCCACTTTAGCTATCTAGCTAGCATCAATGAACATGGAAAACGAAGATATTGAGTATTTGTTGAAAGTTGATTCCAAAATGAAGTAGATTAAACGAGTTTGGGTTACGATATAAGGTAGGTCTTTTGTGATTAATTACCAGCTGTTATGGCTGTGCATTTTGCTTTGCCTAGATTTAATCAGCATTCAAGAGTGTGAACTTTGCTTCCTGGAGCGGTGGGCTAATAGGGCTAGTAGCCTAGTAGGTTAGTAGTAGCCTAAACACTGATTAGTGAAGTAGGGGAGTAGGCTATTGAGTGCTGTGCCCTAAGGGGGTGTATTTTATCGTCCAGTCATTCCTCTTCGTGGTGCTTGGCTTTTGTTGTCATATAATGGTTCTGTAGTTTATTTAGTGTGCCCCTAAAAGCTTGGTTGTTTCAGCCTAAATATTGTCCTCTTATTCACTCGCTCTCAAATTATTGGCCTTTGTTACTGTAGTTTTCCTGTATGTTTTTTTTTTACATATAAGTTTATATAGAACTGCTTATATAGAACAGTAGAACTGCTCAGCGGCCTTCTGGTGCTGTGAAACCACCCATCAGGGCATGCTTTGAAAGCACACCCCCCAAAAAATGGTGCACGCTGCGCGTGCGTGCTTCGTTGGTCCTGGCTTACCCGGTTCTAGGACCCACCAGACACCACTGATCACAGTATGTAGGCCTACTGATATGTTCATGCAGGATTCCTACGGTGTAAATATCTAGCTGTGACATTTATATTACCAGCTTTGTCACATTTATACTGCCAGTGTCTCACATGGCTCAACAAGAACATGATCTTCCCTTGATGTCTATGGTTGTGAGTTCAAGCCCAGGATGATGCAGAATAAACATGCTAATGCCATCCTGATCCCGCGAATGCCATCCTGATCCCGCGAGCTCACGTTGTTTCACTCTGTGTAAAACAAACCATTTGGCGCACGTCAGGTTACTTCTGTGCATGTGCACAGCTAAAAATAAATACATTGGAGGATAGATTTCATATCCACCCAAAATACTAGCCGTATGTACTGTATGAAATGAAAGAGACTAAAACTAAAGACATTTTCTCTATAATTTTAGTTTATTTTCGTTAGTTTTGTAAACACACAGTACAGTTTAAATTAGTTAAACTGTAGGTTTTTTGTAAAGCCTAGTTTTTATTTACATTTCAGTAAACTAAATTGTTTTTTTCCCACCTAGTTTCCGTTTTTTCGTTAGTTTTCGTTAACTATAAAACCTTGGTCAGTACGCTGGTACCTGCTTCAACCAGCCCATTCCACCCTCCACATCGGAAGACCAGGGAAGACCCCCGTTAGAAGACGATGCAGTGAAATAGAATGTGAAAGAGAGTAGAACGGGAGCGGTTAGGTTGTGGGGAAGGACAAAGAAATAAAGGAGGAGAACACAGTAGGAACAGTAATGACAGAAAGAAGCACAGGGTGTGATTAATACAAAAAATCAGCGCCAATAACACAACCAAAAGCAGCATACATAAATGGCTTTAGAATCCTCGTGAGAGGCGAACAACAGGAAATAAAAAAGACACTCATAGAAGGGTAGGATTAACCTGTCACTCTCTAACAGAACTAACACAAGCATATAATTACTCTGCACTGACTGAAGTTGAAGTGTTTGATTCTCTGGTTTCTGATGGTGGTCTCTCCCTCTCTCTTGTCTCTCACCACACGCCCAGCACACAGGCACGCAAACACACACACACACACACACACACACACACACACACACACACACACACACACACACACACACACACACAGGAGATTCAGGACACACCAGTGCCAAACTTTTTGGCAGAGCTCGGAGACAACAACGATTATGTAACTTTTAATTACTTGTGAATAAACAAGGGCACTGCTTTCCTCTCTCATTCTCTCTACTTACCACCTATAGCTGTTTCTTTCCTGCTTCCAGATGTCATTAGTGAGCGCACTAGTGTGAGCCCAGTCAGCGCGCTGTTCTCACCCCCACCTCTCTCTCTCCCTCTCTCATTCTCTTTCTTCCCAACTTTCTGCTGACAGAAGGACATCCCTCTATCCTGTCTCTCTGGCAGTAACTACACAGACTCAGGTAAAGGACCACAGACCCACACAGGAGAGGGGGGGGGCAGAGAGGAAGAAGGGGGGGGTGGGTGGGAGGGGTGGGGTACAGAGAGAGAGAGAGAGAGAGAGAGACAGAGAAGTGGAGAGCATTAGACGGAAAAAGTGAATGTCTAAAGCACAACTCACACCAACCTGTCAGTTTAATGTTAAGACCAATTCACACTGTCGTGGCTATTCCTTTGCAAGACGTTACAGCCACTGCCCCAGTAATAGAAGAGATTGTTTTAACACACCTTTTTTGTAGATCCAGCAGGCACGGTGACAATATTCATTGTTTGGAAATAATAAACTATAAATCTCAACTCAAATATATCCTACCAAAATGCTGTAGGCCAGCGCAATATACAGACAATGTCAAGTGCATGTTCAAGTGTGTTTGTGTGAAAGAGAGGAAATAGATGATAGATGTACAGGCCTATGCAATGTTAGATTCATGTGTAGATGAAAGCCTAAATGAAAATAATTGTAAGAGCAGATGGTTAAAAAACTGTTTGCTCTCAACCAAAACCAGGGCTTCTCCCTCAAACATTTCAGCCCAATCCCAGTGTCCCCCCTAAACCCTCAAGCCCTGAGCCCTTACAGACTTATTGATGTCCGGTAAGTGAGTGTGAGAGGCTGCAAGGTATACAAAAAATAAAAAAAGGTATAAAAAGTAATGGGAGGGCACATTGTGACATTATTACATGTACATTGATGCCAAAACATATTTCTTACAATTGTGGGTTTGGGACTTTTTATTTTATATTTTGATTTCATGTTTTTGGCTAGCCTGGCTAGCTAGCTACAGTATGCCATGTCGTAGCAGACATGGAAACAGGCATTATTTTGATAACCACGTTCACTAATATATGGACAAAAGTATATGTATATGGACATACACTAATACATGGACAAACATATTGGGACACCTACACTTTACACCTACAGGAGCTTTTATGACATCCCATTATAAATGCATAGGCATTACTGTAATATGGAATTGGTCCCTCTTTTGCAGCTATAACAGCTTCCACTCTTCTGGAAAGGCTTTCTACACAATTTTGGAGTGTGTCTGTGGGAATGTTTGCCCATTACCAAGACATTTTGGACAATTCTATGCTTCCAACTTTGTGGGAACAGTTTGGGTAAGGCTTTTTTTCTGTTCCAGCATAACTGTGCCCCAGTGCACAAAGCAAGGTCCATAAAGGCATGGTTGGGTGAGGTTGGTGTGGAAGAAGTTGACTGGCCCGCACAGAGCCCTGACCTCAACCCCATCAAACACTTTTGGAATGAAGTAGAATGGAGATCAGAGTATAAATTCTTCCAGTGTATTCTCAAGCACGTTACACTTCACTTTTGACATTTATGTCAGATTTCCCAAATTCAAAATCCAACAGAGCTCGAATTTCATTCTGTTTACATGTCAACACTTTCAGCTTTCCTTTGCGAGAGCAAATACATTTGACAAGAGTAATCTCTTTATCAGCCTCAACAGGCTGTTCCACAACAGGCTCGCCATCAGCTAGTTCATTGTTTGGATAATAATAAATTCTAAATCTCAACTCAAATACAAGTATATCAAGCGAATTGAAACCCTGCTCTCCCCCGAGGAGAGCCTGGTGATGCGAGGCTCATCTCATCAGCCCACGGTGGAGCTGAACGGGAGTGGTCCGACTCACTATACTGAATCTGCGTCAGACATCGGTCACACTCGCCAACTCAGTTGAAGTAGTCATAAAACTTATGTTATTAACGAAGCTTACAAGTCATTGAAACCGTTAGGGGTGGAGCCAAGGGATGGCCCAAGGTGGGCGGGGCCACCACAGACTAATGTCTGGCCACCCCTCTGGCCACCCACACAACACCACATTTCAGGCACAGCTTTCTTGCGGAACCATTACTCTACGCCCATTGTTCCCATACGGACACATTTTAAGAGCACAACCACTCCCATTCAACCGCATGCAAACAAGTAGTCACGAGTCTTAAACACTTCGCTCAAATAGCGACTGAGGACTTTCATTCACATTTCTGCGCTTAAGGTGGGTGGAAACAATTTGAGAATAAAAACAAAATCTGCATTGCAGAATCAATCCAAAGTCTTAAGGGTGTAGATTTGTTCTGCCAAACATTCTGCTAAACATTCAGACACTTGCATACTGTACACTATATATACTGTAGATATAATGTATTGAGTAGCATAATTGAAATGACAGCTATTATTATATATTCTAATGGTGAACTTGTACATGGCAGTCACTGTTGCCTGCATAAGCAAATGATAAACAGTGACCGGAAAATTTACTATTTGGCCTACAGCGATTTACCATGCAGAAAGAAAATATAACGAGACATCAGTTTTTGTGCCACCCCACTGTGAGTAAAGGTCTCAGCCTGGCCACCCCGTTAAAAATTGTCTGGCTCCGCCTCTGGAAATCATCATTCCTTTTGTGCTTCCTTCAGTTTAAATGAGCAGAAATGGGCAAAAATCAACTCTGAATCTAATAGTAGGATATGCATGTAGGCTATAAATGACTGTTCTCCACTAAATAAATAAAAAAATTCACATCATTAAGTGAACCAGGACCAGATCATATTAGAGACAGACTCTTATTGCTAGCCTGTTAGCCTCTAAAAAGCAGCCTCCTATTGTTAGCCAGCTACTGTAGCTTGTTATTCTCTACAGGGGCAGCCTCTCATTGTTACCCTGTTAGCCTCTAGAGAGGCAACCTCTGAGCACAGAGCTAAGAAGGCCACATACTTGTAAAAGAAGATGAAATTATTGGAGAATTGTGAAAATTCCATTCCATTCCATTTGTGAATGTTTAACTAGTATATTTACAAATCATTTATGAATCATTTACACATGTTTATAAATTATCTGTTAATGATTAGTTCATTATTAACAAATGTTTTATAAATGCCTTATAACTGATCATTATTATAAAGTGTTACCCATCTCTCTCTCTCTCTCTCTCTCTCTCTGTCCTCTCTCTATCTCCTTCTCTCTTTCTTCCGATGTTTCTCCCTCTCTTAAAAGGCCTTTGAAATGTGTATGGCTTTAATGATTTGTTTTTTTATTTTGCCTATTCCTCAGGAGAAAAAAATAAATAAAGCAAGGCTCTCCTACCAAGATTCTGCTGCCAAGCGATTTAGAGAACTTAATTAATTGTTCAGTTGTTAATCTCTACCAGACTGGAGGACTGGAGATGGAGACTGAGTTGTGAGGAATGAATACATGGTGTTGTGAGTCTTGTTTCTGAACGCTGCTCTGTTCCACAGCATTCCTGCATAACCAAACAATCTCTGTCACATCACTTGTCAAGAACCTTGAAACACGCTTATCTTCAAGAGGATGAGAGAGAGAAGCACTGAGGGGGACAGGGGAAGAGAGGAGAGATACAGAGAGGGACAGAGAGAGAGACAGAGAGAGAAAGGAGAGATGGAGGGAGAGGAGATAAGAGAAAAGAGATGGAGGGATGAGAGAGGAAGGATATAAGGAGGGAGGGAGAGAGGAAGGACAGATGGAGGGAGAGAGAGGATAAGAGAGGCTAGGCAAGAATCAAGGCTAGGGAGACAGATCCTTCTTGCCCCAATCCAGCCCCCCTGTTCTACTGTACACGCGCGCACGCGGGGGCACAAACACACACACACACACACACCTACGCACGGGGTTGAGAACAAAACATAAATATAAACTTTATTTGTTCTGTGTCAAACTGTTTTCACAAACTTCTGAACCTCAGAGAAACTCCGCTATAGTGCGTATTCTTGTTCTTTTTTAATTGCTAGCTTCGTGATAGCGAAGGGCGAGAGGTTGTGTTTTCGGTGGCGTGTGTTTGCTGGTTGGTTGGCTAGTTAGTCCTTTGACAGGATTATGCAAAAACTACAAGACTGATTTTAATGAAAGGGTGGAAGCGTGTAGCATAGGTATATGTAGATATAGGTACTGCATTTGTAACGCGCTCCCCATCCAGTTGTTACACTGGCCCGGAGCGCCATTCACACACCAATGGCGGCAGCTGCCATGCAAGGCGCTTGCCTGCTCATTGGGAGCAATTTTTGGGGTTCAGTGTCTTGCCCAAGGACACTTCGACAGGTAGTCAGGAGAAGCCGGGATTCGAACCACCGACTCTACGATCACTGAACGACCTGCTCTACCTCCTGAGCTATACCGCCGCCTGGTGCAACTTAGAACCCATTCCATTTTGGAGCGTATCCGAATCATGAGGCGGGTCCACGAGCCGCCAAAACACAGCAAGCCATTCACCTCCATTCATTTTTGGGATTTAGTCTCATGCATTCAATCATTCGTTATCAATGGGGGGAATTGAAACGGCCACATCTCGACATAGGAAGGTCACAGAGACACAGGGCTGGACTGGCCTAAAGCTCTTGACCTAATGAATGCAGCGATACCAAACATGTCCTGCTCGCATGCATGTGCACACGCATAGAGCCACGAAATGCATTCATGGGTGGAGGTCTGTGCTCTCCAAGCAACATTTTGAGTTGTTATTAAGATAATATATAATTTAATGATCCCCATGGGGGAAAGTTGGGGTTTCAGCAGTGGAAAAGGTACAGCAGGAGTGGGAGAACAGCGGAATAGGCAGAGGTGTGGCTGTGTAGCTCAGGAGGTAGAGTGGGTCGTCCAATGATCGTAGGGTCGGCAGTTCGAATCCCGGCTCCTCCTGATGACATGTCGAAGTGTCCTTAGGCAAGACACTGAACCCCAAATTAATACCAATGAGCAGGCAAGCGCCTTGCATGGAAGCTGCCGCCATTGGGGTGACTGCCCTTTGGATAAAAGCACTATACAAGTGCAGTCCATTTACCATAGAGAATATACAGAACATACATACATACATACATACATACATACATACATACTGTAAATGCATACATGCATACATACTGTACATTCATACATACACACACACACATACATGCATGCACACAGTTTCACAACTCTCAGGAGAGATCAGGATGGTCTCACGAGAATAGTGTTCCCCCAACTGTCCCTTAGGAAGGAAGAGAGTAGGAGAGGAGGGAAGGAGGAGGGCTTTATACAGATTTACTTGTGTTCATTTATGGGAGTTGCAATAGACCGAAAAGTAAGCGACGTGAATGGAGAGACCTCTAAGCATAAGATTGGGGTGCGTCTGCTCCATCACAATGCCAATAAACAGCCATGCGTGAAAGCTGCTAAAGGGATTATTAATGGCATTAATAAGGAACAGGGGCGAACGCCGGATGAGAGGATTACTGTTGTCGCTTTGAAGTCAATTTGAGGAGAGAAATTGACTTTGAATGCTTGGTCGCCCCCCTCCCCTCCCGAATAAAATGCAATCCAGCTGCAAGAAAAGAGAAAGGGGAGAGACAGGCATATAAGAGCATAAATACAAATCTCTCTCTCTCTCTCTCTCTTTCTCTCTCTCTCTCTCTCTCTCTCTATATATATATATATATATATATATATATATATTTTATATATATAACTTCAATCAGTGAGAGGAGAGGCTTGGTATGAGCAGTCAATGCTCTTGGGCTGTAATTATGCCAAAACAATTAACTATTCCTTAATCCTAGTCCAGAGAAAACATCCATGTCCTTTTGTAAGTATCTATCTATTTATCTATTCTATCTATACTACAATGACAGAAATGGTAGGGAGGCGAGCACAATATTGAAACGGCCATATCTTGATGTGGGAAGATCATAGAGACACTTTGGGTATAATATATACACACAATTTCATGCCTGCCCTCTAGTGCTGGTGTGCACCAGTATTGGTGACTCCTAATTAGTCTAAATCTCATGCTACGAACAGACACGCACACACACACACACACACACACACACACATACACATACACAGTAGCTGCACTGCTTAAAAAACACATAGCAGTGTTACAGCACTAGACTAATAAGAAAACAAAACACTTTGTAAAAAAAAAAAAAAACTAATAGTCAACACAGCGATGCTACGGTGTTGATATATTAGGGTTGTTATTTTTGTGTTTTCTCATTAGTCTAGTGCTGTAACTCTAATCTGTGTTAGTCTCTCCTGCTCACTCTGAACACAACCCAGTGGGACACCACTGTCAACCCCCAGTCACCTGGTGGGAAATGCATCTGTTTGTGCTACTAGCACCATCTATCAACTTCTAGAACTGTCAATCACTGTCTAGAACTGTCTATCACTGTCACGCTGAAGGAGGTCTGTTCAATAGCGATGGTGATGGTTGTAACTTTGTAGTGTCTCTCTGTACTGTACTGTACTGTCAATATCTATGTAATGTCCACCTACGATGTCTATGTAAAATGTTGTTCATTGTTAAATGTATTGTGCTGTTAATGCAGTCATGTGAAAATGAATTTCCCCTTGAGGGACAATAAAGTCTAATCTATCCATCTATCTATCAATCTATCAACTTCTAGAACTGTCTATCACTGTCTAGAGCTGTCTAGCACTCTTTATCAGTCTATCCACAAAACGTACGCATCTCTGCACCATGACAGTGAAATTATCAGCTTACTGAACTTGAATGCACTTAATTATGCACTTATACTGTAAGTCACAGAACATTCCCTAAATGAATAGTGTGATACTTGTAATTTGTAGATAATTTGTATTTGTAGTAGAGGATATAATGACATGGGGTGACTGTGTTTCTGTAATGCCATATAACTCCTGTTTTCAACCTGAAAAGTGAGTCAAAGCACCAGCTGTGCTCTCTGAAGCTACCATATCAAGCAGCAGATCTGGTCTCAGTGGCTTAAGCATGTATCTCCAGTACCTCTGTCAGGCAGTCTCTAACCCACACTCCTTTTCAGGATGATCTGGGATAGCTCTACCTAATGAGATAGCCCTATCTACTGGGATAGCTCTACCTAATGAGATAGTCCTATCTACTGGGATAGCTCTACCTAATGAGATAGTCCTATCTACTGGGATAGCTCCACCTAATGAGATAGCCCTATCTACTGGGATAGCTCTACCTACTGGGATAGCTCTATCTACTGGGATAGCTCTACCTAATGAGATAGCCCGATCTACTGGGATAGCTCTACCTAATGAGATAGTCCTATCTACTGGGATAGCTCTACCTAATGAGATAGCCCGATCTACTGGGATAGCTCTACCTACTGGGATAGCTCTATCTACTGGGATAGCTCTACATACTGGGATAGCTCTATTGTACCTACTGGGATACAGTAGCTCTATCTACTGGGATAGCACAACCTACTATGGCTTAGCCTACTGGGCTGGTATGTAGTGTGTGTGTGTGTGTGTGTGTGTGTGTGTGTGTGTGTGTGTGTGTGTGTGTGTGTGTGTGTGTGTGTGTGTGTGTGTGCATGTGCATGTGTGTATGTGTGTGAGAGACTCAGTGGTCCTGGAAGCCCTAGGTGCTGGTCACTACTGTCACTGCACATCATCCTCCTCATTGGCCCTATACACTACATCTTGACAGCCTTATATACAATCAGGTCCCAAAGGAAAAGCAATCACACACACACACACACACACACACACACACACAATGCATTATATTACGCATCACAATGCATCATAGTATGGCACACAGCCTCATGAGTGAGGAATGAGTTAGGATTAGGATAGTCTCAACACCAGACCCATGAGAGTTCTTTCGCTGATACACTATGAAAGCTACGCTAACTACGTTACTGCCTGCTGCATATCTCTCTATGGGTCTGGACACTTTATGCTAAAACTGCTTTTCGAATCCTGGCAGTTGATTGGTAAATGATGGTAAATGGACTGCACTTATCTAGCGCTTTTATCCAAAGAACTTTAGAATGACCTCTCATTCACCCATTCATACATGAATGGCGGCATCTGCCATGCAAGGTGCTAGCCTGCACATTGAGAGCAATTTGCTCAAGGACACTTCAACATGTGGACAGGAGGAGCCGGGATTCGAACTGCCAACTGAGCCACAGCCGCCCCAGTCTGGAGAGAGACTGGGCTTAGGATAACTCAACCATTCTCTAACAATGCATTATTGCTGCTTCCCGGGTGAATTATTGCTGTTCCCCTTGTTCTCTGTAAAGCGCATTGTGTTGCCTCTGGGTATGAAATGCGCTATACAAATAAAGCTTTGATTGATTGATTGATTGATTGATTGATAGAGATCATAGCTAGCAAACAGTATCAGAGCCAGAGCATGGACATGCAGAACATGTACAGACACTTACAGATCACAGCTATAGACAGACACAGACACGTTCCTACGGATTGGGCTACATCAGGGCTTTCTGGTGATTGTCTTCCTCTCCATGTGACAGTTAGCCCTCAACACACACCCTCTAGAATCACGGTTAGATTCCGTGTCCGCCATTCAGTTTGGGCTGACACATCTATTAGGCCTAGGCCTAAGGTGAATCGTACAATTGTCCGTTGTGGTCCAGTTATTAGATACCTACGTCCCTTGACCCAGGCCCCTGTCATTGTAAGCTCTGTCCTTTCTGACTTAGAGTCCACTCCAGCTTGTCTAAATATTCCAACTGCCTTTGAGGAAAAGAAAGGTCTTGGGCTGATTCATTTAAACATAAGAAGTCTCCTTCAGCAACATATATTAAATCATCTGAAAATCCTAGTCTCTCAGGCTGACCCCGATGTCCTGGTACTGTCTGAGTCCTGGTTAAAGAAGTCTGATAGTGACTCTTCCATAGCTGTGTAGCACTATAATGTATATAGAATTGATAGATTAGGCAGGGGTGGTGGGGTTGCTATGTATGTAAAATTGTCTGTCTCTGTTGTGAATGACATTACCATCCCAAAGTGTTTTGAAATGCTTGTACTGAAGGTTGAATTGAGGCTTAGCAACTCATTATTAGGTGGGCTAGCTTGCAGAAGCTACCCCAACTTGTGATATTCCCACTATTTCTTTCTTTCTTTCTTTCTTTCTTTCTTTCTTTCTTTCTTTCTTTCTTTCTTTCTTTCTTTCTTTCTTTCTTTCTTATTATTCTCCCCACTTTTTTGAACCTTAACTAGTTCTTCATACTTTGTCCTAGAAACTTCATTCAAACTTTAAAATGTTCATAATGTTTAGCTCTTGAACGGATCCATTCAGATTTTTGATATTTGTTATAGTTTTTAAGAAATTTAACTTTTAAAACTATTTTTTGTCCCATTGAAACTGCTTGAAACTACTTTTGGAATGTTCAGAAACTTTATGTTTTTAGAGTGGTGGCAGCAGTTGCTTTGAAAATATTCACACATTTTGTAAACTGCTGGCACTTCTACAGTTTTGAAAGCTCACACACATATTATACATCAAAATGTTCACACAACTGTGCTGATTCATACAATGTAAGTATATAAGCAGTGTGACGTAGAGTTTTCGCTGTATGACGATTTGTTCGGCAACTGCTCTCCTCATTGAAACGTATGGCAACGCACTCTAGCTTTTGAGCTGCTAATTTTGCATTTTTACTCTTTTTCTAACTTGTCACTATGCCTACAGTTTTAACAGCTCATACACATATCGAAACGTTCCCATAACTGTGCTGATTCGTACAATGTAAGTATCTAAGCCGTGTGACTTATAGTTTTCGCTGTATGACGATTTGTTCAGCAACTGCGCTCTCCATTGAAACGTATGGGCCCACACTACCTTTTGAGCTGCTAATTTTGTAACTGCTAACAGTTTTTAAGCTACACGGACATATCATTGCCTAAAATGTTCAGCATTTTCTCAGGATTCCTACGGTGTCAATATCTAGGCTGTGACCTTTATACTTTTTGAGAGAGAGCTGTCTGAAGCCAAAATGCCTTTCCATTGAAGTGAATGAGAGGATGCTCACAGTGTCAGTTGGGATTTGAATTTGGGGACACGTGCAGGCTCTCTGTACAGGCACCCTTTTATGACTACGGTAGCATTCATATTCATTCCTTCCTTCCTTCCTTCCATCCATCTTTCCTTCCATCCATCTTTCCTTCCTTCCTTCCTTCCTTCCTTTCTTTCTTTCTTTCTTTCTTTCTTTCTTTCTTTCTTTCTTTCTTTCTTTCTTTCTTTCTTTCTTTCTTTCTTTCTTTCCTTCCATCCATCCTTCCTTCCTTCCTTTCCTTCCTTCCATCCATCCTTCCATCCTTCTTTCCTTCCATCCTTCCTTTCTTTACTTTCATCCATCCTTCCTTTCTTTCCTTCCTTCCATCCTTTCTTCCATCCTTCTTTCCTTCCTTCCTTCCATCCTTCTTTCCTTCCTTTCTTTCATCCATCCATCCATTCTTTCATCCATCTTTCTTTCTTTCTTTCATCCATCCTTCTTTCTCTCATCCATCCATCCATCCATCCTTCTTTCTTTCTTTTTCTTTCATCCTTTCATCAATCCATCCATCTTTCTTTCTTTCTTCCATCCATCCATCCTTTCTTTCATCCAGCCATCCATCCATCCTTCTTTCTTTCTTCCATCCATCCATCTTTCTTTCCTTCCATCCTTCCTTCTTTCCTTCCTTCCATCTTTCCTTCCTTCCTTCCATCCTTCTTTCTTTCTTTCTTTCATCCATCCATCTATCCATCCATCCATCCATTCTTTCATCCATCCATCCTTCTTTCTTTCATCCATCCATCCATCCATCCATCCATTATTTCATCCATCCATCCTTCTTTCTTTCATCCATCCATCCATCCGTCTTTCTTTCATCCATCCATCCTTTCTTTCTTTCATCCATCTTTTTTTCATTCATCCATCCATCCATCCATCTTTCTTTCTTTCATCCATCCATCCATCCATCTTTCTTTCTTTCATCCATCCATCCATCCATCCATCCATCCATCTTTCTTTCTTTCTTTCTTTCTTTCTTTCTTTCTTTCTTTCTTTCTTTCTTTCTTTCTTTCTTTCTTTCTTTCTTTCTTTCATCCATCCATCCATCCATCCATCCATCTTTCTTTCTCTTTCTTTCTCCATCCATCCATCCATCCATCCATCCATCCATCCATCCATCCATCCATCCATCCATCCATCCATCCATCCATCAATCCATCTTGGTCTCCAATGAGGGGTGGATGGGGATGACCTGGCAATCACTGACCTGCCCCCCACAACCTCTGACCTGAGAGGGCGGAGTCTCGCCACCACGCCACTATCCACGCCACCGTCCCCACATCTCAGACCCTGAGTTGGCTAAAGACGCAGTTTTCACGGTTGGGTGCATGTAGGTGGTCCGGGGAGCAGTACACTGTCCTAGACCGGCTCTGACCCGAGGGGGCGGAGTCTCGTCACAACGCCACTATCCACGCCATTGTCCCCACATCTCAGCCCCTGAGTGAGCTACAGACACACGGTCTTCACTGTTGGGTGCATGGAGATTGCCCGGATGTCAGTGCACTGCCCCCGACCTGCTCTGACCTGAGGGGGCGGAGTCTCACCACCACGCCACTATCCATGCCACGGACCTCACAACACAGCCTCTGAGGTGGCTAGAGACACACGGTCTTTGCCAGTGGGTGCATGGAGATTGCCCGGTCCGTAGTAGTTCTAGCAGTAGCTGTTACATACAGCTGCAGCAGCTAGCCCACCTCACATTTTCTCCAGGAAATGTACTTTCTAGTTTGTGATTGGTGTTTACAGGCCTCCCAAGGCTGAGGTCAGTGCTATTGACAGAATTGCTATTATACTCTCCTTGTATTCAGATTCTGAGATGATTGTGATGGGTGACTTTAATCTGGACTGGCGGAGTGCTGCTTCTGGCTACCTGAAGGATGTGAGCAGTAATATCGGCCTTTCTCAGCTGGTTACTGAGCCCACTAGGCCGAATCCAAAAAATATGTTAAGTCCACCCTTATTGATTTAATCTTTTCCAATAGATGTGACAGGATTTCTGCCTGCGGTGTTTTTGATTTGGGTACAAGTGACCACTGTCCTACGGCTTGCGTTAGATCTACAAAGCTGGTGAAAACAAGGCTACGCTGTCTTGAGGAGAAATCTTAGATTTTTCAATGCCCAATAGTCCCCCCAAAAGTCCCCTTAGATGACATCACTGACTGTAATAGTCTATGCACAGTTGAGTCTAATGACGTGCAAGTTGCCCTCGACTCTTTTGTAAAAACAATAAATTACTTTGTAGATAAACACACCCCTTTTAAGAGAACTAGGATTAAAGATAGAGTTGCACCATGGTTCTCTAGTGAGCTGTCTTACTTGTTTAATGATAGGAATTGTGCCTGATCCCGTGCCAGACGCACAGGGGATACTCAAGACTGGCTTTCTTTTAGACAACTCAGAAATAAATGTACAACAGCTGTAAGGAAAGCTAAATCTGATTACTTCTTGGATTCAGTCTCTAACTGTTATTCAAACCCAGCTAAATTCTGGGGTGCAGTGAACCTATCTAAAAACAAATCCTCTAGCTCACTGCCCTTGTGTATTAATGTGGTTAATGTGGAGGATCGTGTGATCTCTGATCCAAATGGAATTTGCCTTGCTTTTAATGAGCACTTCTCTGAGGAAGGGCACTTATTTGAGAGGTTGTAGAGGCTGGCTCCCCTGGACGCTGACTCTGGCTGCATTCCCACTTTGGAACATGTCTCTCATTTCTCCTTTCAGCCCTTTACACCCAGCGAAACGGAATCTTGCAATCCATAGATCCTACGTGTTCTACTGGAGAGGACAATCTAGATTAATTTTTTATAAAACTGGCAGGCCCAGACATTAGTGAGCCGTTGCCATACATTTTTAATATCTCCATTGCATCTGGTATAGTTCTGCAGGTTTGGAAATCTGCTCGGGTGGTCCCTTTGCACAAAGGGGGTGATAAGCTGGACAACAATTGTCCTATCTCAAGGTTACCATGCCTAGCCAAACTTCTGGAGACCTTGGTAAATAACCAATTAAAATACTTTATTTCAAGTCATTCAGTTTTAAGTCCTCACCAATCTGGATTTAGAGCTAATCATAGTACTATTTCAACTGTCACTGTTGTCACTAATGACAATCTCAGCATTATAACAGGAAAAATTGTGCTGCCCTCTTTGTAGATCTCTCAAAAGCATTTGATACAGTCGATCACCAGCTGCTTTTAAACAGACTATCTAGTATTGGTTTGGATAGAGATGCTTGTGACTGGTTTCAAGATTATCTGTCATCAAGGTGTCAGTGTGTGAAATTGGGTAACATTCAATCTGATTTCCTGTCTCTGTCCCAGTGATTGGTGTTGGGCCTGTCCCTTTCACCATCTATATTAATTATATTGTCTCTACGCTAACTGGCTGTCATGTTCCTTGATATGCTGATGATACAATTGTCTACTGTATTGCGGATACTGTTCAAGAAGCCATTGTTAATCTGCAGCTTGCTTTTAATGTACTACAAGAAGCTCTCACCAATCCTACACTAGTCCTAAATCCTAGCAAATCTAAGTTTATGTTGTTCTCTAGAGCCAGGGCTATTGATTATGACTCCACTTTTCAACTGCTAATGGCCTGCATATTGAGAGTCACGGAGTACAAATATCGTGGTTTGTGGTTGGATGATAAACTCTCTTTCAAGTTTCATGTAGATAATCTGGCCTCTAAGATCCTAAGAAAATTTACTTCCTGTACAGAAACTCTTCTAGCTTTCCTATGTTCAGTAGGAAAATAATTGTTCAAGCTCTTTTTCTATCAGTATTAGATTATGGTGACACTATCTATAGACACAACTCCGCCCTAAGATTTATTACAGGTGATAGATATGACACTTATCTGGTATTTGTTTATTTCCAAAGCCATTGTTGGTAAACTTCCACCTTACTTAGTCTCTGTTGGACTGGAGCCTTGGCACCAACCAGACCCGATGATCAGCTTGTTCTCAGGGTTCCTCGAGTGAATTCTGAACTTGGAAGGGCTTCTTTTTTCCATGATGCTCCTTATACCTGGAATACGTTACAACAGACTCTAAAGCTTGAGGTCCTTCCTGTTATGCCCCCACGCCCACACCATTCTCGTTCCCAGTCCCCCTCGAACACCACTTCATCAAGCCGGGCCGAGCAGTCTCATCAGCAGGTGCTGCCTATCACCATCAGGCCCGCTGACCCCAATCAGCACCTGGGCAACGCCGGTCTACTTAAGGCCGCTGAAGACGGACACTTGGGGCTTGCACGTTGACTACTGTCGGTCAGTCTTTAGTCGGCTGAAAGTCCTCTTGCTATTCTTCTAGCTGCTCGTAATTCAGTGTACCTGTTATTTCTTAGAGTCATCCTAACGTCCGTCTCCTCTGCTCACCCTAGGCTACTGACTCCAGTCTCCCCACTCCCACTGCAAGAAACTCTGTCTCCGAGTTCTCTGGACCCCGCGCCACCTACGCACCCCTCGGCCTCCTCCGGTACCCCAGTGCCTCCACGCTCCTCCTGCGTTTCCCTCCGTCCCCAAGTTCCCTGGACGACATGCACATACCCCCCCAACCTCCCTGGGACTCCTCGCCGAGTTCCCCTCGGACCTGTCTCCCCCTCACCCTCTTGCTCGGACCTCATCTGGCTTTAGGTTACGCACACACACGCACACCCACTAGCTTTACACACTAGACATTCGCACTACACATAGTGTAGCAGTGTGTAGCCCACATAGTACACACCCCATTACCTTACACCCAACACGCCACTTAGTATAGGATCTGTTAGGCCCCTCTTTACTTTAATAAACTACGTTAACTTTGTTTGGTTGTCTCTGCTTTCGGGGTCCCAGCACTTTTGGCTGCCTAGGTTTGGTCGGGCACAACACTTCCTTCAGTCACGGAGTTTAAGTCCATGGCTCTAGACTTATGTACTTCAACCTGTAACTGTTTTTCATGATTATTTTTGTACATTGCATTTGTTTTGTTGATTTGATTTGTGTCTCTGTGTAAACTCGTCATCACTGTAAATGAGGGAAACCTCAGAGCTTCACGAGTATAAATAAAGGTTTGAAATTAAATTATATGAAACGATACTCTCGCATAGCGCTGTGCCAGCGCTGGAGTAAAGTTTGCCTGCAACCCATTGTCATTCTGGGATAGGGGAAAAAACAATGTATTACTTATACTAATCACAATCATCTTGGGCGGCGCTAAGCTAGTTTTCTTTGTGTCTTCGCAAAATAGTGTCAGGGTATTAAATTTGATTGGTGCCAGCACCAATGAGAGGCTTATCCCCGAAACCTACATCCTGTGATTCAGACTACAGGCAACATGACAGCAAGCTACAGTACTGAGAGAGCACAGCATTGCATAGACAGTACAACACAGCACAGCACAACACAGCACCATCCAACACAGCACAGTACAACACATCACAACCCAACACAGCACAGCACAACACAGCACAACCCAACACGGCACTCGATTTACATTAATTAACACAATTTTTAATTAATTAATTTAATTCAATTTTAATATTATTTTATTCTCATTTTTAATTTTATACTGTTTCTTATTTTCTATTCCTCTTTTACCATATATGTTCCGTCCTATTCTATTTTCTTATTTCACTTTTCTTAATACCAACTAATAAACTATGTTTTTATTTATTCTGTATAGCACTATGTGCTACAGCTTGTATTGAACATGTGCTATATAAATAAAACTGAATTTGACTAACACAGCACAACACAGCACACCACAACATAACACAACACAGCTCAACACAGTACAACACAGCACAACACAACACAGCTCAACACAGCATACTGTAGTAGCACACACAGCACAGTGGTTCCCAAAGTGGGGGTCGGGACATCCCAGGGGGTCACAAGATGAAGAGGCGTGTGGGGGGGTCACGAGATATCAAATATCAAATATTATCCTCTTCATCAAGCTTGTCCACTCTAAACAAGTTAGCATTCATAAAACACTGTCAACCACATAATGTGTGTGTGTGAGTGTGTGTGTGGTTTTATACTTAAGATACATTTTGAGATACTTTTAATTGAAATCTAATTGATGAATATATTGATATCTAATACTGTGTCTAGTGATGTGTATTTTTAATTAAAATTTGTACATTTGGTATGCAATTAATTGTGGGTCTATCTCCCTGCTACCAGGTGGGGCTGTGTGTGTGTGCGTGTGTGTGTATGTTTGTGTGTGTGTGTGTGTATGAATGTACAGTATGTGTAGACAGGGAATTCCTCCTTTCTCCCTTCTGTTCTGTTTCTCTCTCTCTTTCCCCTTGAACCTGTCTTATTCCCTCTCTCTTTCCCCTTGAACCTGGTTTATTCCCTCTCTCTTTCTGCCGTTCATTCCCCTCTACCTCTCCTTTCATCCCTTCCGCCCCTCCCCCCGCAGACCTCTCTCTCTCCGCTCCTGTTCTCCCATTCTCTCTCTCTGTCTCTGAGAGGCAGAAACAAACACAGGCATTAAAGGACGCAGAGACTCCCTGGGAGCCATGGACTCCGGCGCTGCAGTGCATTCTGGGAAATCAAGCGGTCAGACAGAGGAAACACTACTGCTGGTTTGAGTTTTGTTTTTTTAGTTCCTTGGGAGTCTTACTTCTTTCGTTTTATATCCACTAACTCAAAGACAGAGCCAGAGAACATATGTCTCTATCTTTCTCCACACTCCCTCCTCGCTCTACTACCCCCCCTCCCCATCAAACCAGAGGTTGGGTTGAGAGCTCCAACTGCCGTGTGTGTACAGTGGGTTTGTTGCTGCTGCTGTTTAGAGCAGGTCTGTTCTGGAGTCGTTACAGTATTTAGAGATGGTCTGTATGAAGCTGCAATTCGCAAAAAATGTGAAGGGTCTGGAAACTCACAGTTACTTTCTGATACTTCTGATTGGGAGGAGAGAGAGGAGAGGGAGGAGAGAGAGGAGAGAGAAGAGGGAGGAGAGAGAAGAGGGAGGAGAGAGAGAAGAGGGAGGAGACAGGAGAGAGAGAGTAGAGGGAGGAGAGAGAGGAGATAGTGGAGACGCACGCACACACATACACACAGAAACATGTACCCTCACTCTCAGAATAACTCTGTACTTGAGAGTCATTAGATTCGAGATGGGCACAGTGGACAAAGGATGGTCTGAATCGAAACATATAAAAGACTTAACTACTTATCTGCTCCTCTATGACTAGTCTAATTAAACTGCCTGCTGGCTGGATGGGAGATGGAGGGGAGGGAAGAGGAGATGCGAGGTGATGAGTAGATCCACCGCTGCCTTACATGACCGGAGAGAGAGAGAGAGAGAGAGAGAGAGAGAGAGAGAGAGAGGATGTTCAATGGAGTGTGTCTGACTGTCAGTATCGGTGTACAGGTTGACTAGATCACAATCTCCAAAGATGATGCCTGCTGCATACACGGCAGCTAATAACAAAAACAAAACACTGTCTTACCTGCTGCCTGCATCAGATAACTCCAAAAGTAGACTAGTCTTTCTCTCTGGGTTGGCACTGATAATGGTCCCATTGGGGCATCAATGTCAAGATTATTCAAAATATTACCATGAGCATGAGAGGTGTAAGTCTTTTTTCTGTTGTGCTTAACTTAGGCCCATGTCGGCAAAGAGTGGAAAATGTTCTTTCAGGCGAAGCAACTGAGATTTGTTTTGGAGTTTAGACATTCTCCATTTGTTGATCCAGCTCGCATTGAATGAATGACAAAAGTTTCTTTCAAACGGCCTTCCAGGAAATCTGAAGCTGGTTGGTTAATGCTGCCTCTAAAGATTAACATTTGGACCCGCGAGGTAGTCTTCGGTCACACTTTACAATAAGGGTCACAAAAAACATTAGTTAACTGTTAACTAATGCTTATTTATGGTTAGGTTAGGTTACTAATGTTAATTAATACGTTAGTTAAGGTTAGGGTTAGGGTTAGGTGAGTTAACATTAGTTAACATAAATAACATTAGTAAATGGTTAATAGAGACATTAGTTAACTGTTACTTAATGCTTAATAATGCATTAACTAATGCTTATTAATGTACCCTTATTGTAAAGTGTTACCTAGTCTTCTTCTGTGGTGGTGGCAGTGCTTTGAAGCTTCAAAGCACCGCCACCACCACAGAAGAAGACTACCTCGGAAAAATAATTTCACTCGGACAGAACGCGTCTAAATAAGTTATTTATTGGTAGCACCGAGGCTTCAAAACCCAGCATTTGTTTAAATAGACCCTTTTGCTTAGGTAAGTGAAGTTTCATGTTTATCTGACACTTGTAAATATGAGCGCCTCTCCTAAATAGGCCGACACCGATTTATTTTGACAGCGAAGTGAATGGAGCTGGAAAGGACTGTTGTCTGGCATGAGCGAGCGTAATGCGACAACAGGACTGAGAAGGGCTAAGGCCTAGGCTAGGTGGCATATAATTTTTCTAAAAAGTCCTTGTTTGTGGATGGAGTTTAGACAGCTAACATTATCCATCTTCATTAATCAGACTTTATTGACTTTTTTCCACCGCTTTGACACAGCTAAAACAATCAAGGAGAACCAAATAGGCTACCCTATTACCGTTATACCTGAAGTTGACGTTCTCGCCCCAAAACATTTAATTGAAAATGAGGGTCGGGAGACACTTTTTCATTGAAAGTGGGGAGACAAAAAGCCCCGGTGTCCCTCTTATTCCGGCGCCTATGGTAGGGAGAGGTTTAGGGTAGGTGATTGGTGGCTCAGTCTTCTCAACGGCCCTGGTGAACAGGGTCATTAGGAGGAATATCAGGCCAGTCCTCTGATCAGTAGGCTACAGACGAACACTCCAACTAGAGTAATCTGAGGGTCTGTGACTGTGTGTGTGTGTGGGGGGGTTGAATTGTGATGTGTGATATGACTTTCTGAACTAATTATCAGGCAGGAAATACATTCAATGTTTTTATTACACCACAAGGACACATTTTGGGGGGAGACATTTTTGAATGTAAAACAAAGAACTAGTTTACAATAATACTCCATCAGTCACCTTGGCATAGCTTATTTTAATAAGGCCAAACAGAAGGGGCGATCATGAGTGTAGAGGAGAATACACAATGAGTCAAAAAACAGTCTGAAACGAATAATTTGTTTTTTAACTGAGATTGTTTGGGGGTAAGCCAGACTTATGGGAGGAAACACCACTGACCCCACCTGGGACTCTCTGGGGAGAAAGGGAGGTGGAGGAGAGGGTGGAGATTAGGGCTGGGGAAGGTAGGAGGAGAGAGAGGAGAGGTTAGGGCTGGGACGAGGATGGAGGAGGATGGTGGGGGGTCACAGAGGTGGAGGTGTAACCCCTGTGCCTCCTCCTCTTTCATAGCACAGAGTAGCAGCTAATTAGAGAGCAGGCTAATGGTATGGCGACGCTAGCACAATGGCTCATCTGCCAGCTACACACATCTTAATAACCCTGCATTCTCCCTGAGCGCCAGGCGGAATTAATATTGGAACTGGGGAATGGAGGGCAGGACGGAGGGAGGAAGATATGAGGCTGGGAGTGGACGCCACAAGAGAACACACTCACAACCACAATTACACACACACACACTAGTGTTGAACGGTATATCGATACTAGAAAAGAACCGCAATACTCTGTCGTCAAAAACGGTACAATACCCAACATTAAAGTATCGATACTTTAAGAAAGACAGTGTTTTAATAAGAGCCGTATATATTGAGTTGCGTTCATGCGACAGTGAAGCCGTGTTTGTTTGTAGGCTAATAGCGCTCTGCTTCTCTCTCCCAAGATCCCTGAGTCGCGGTGCAGTATGTGTGTGTCTGAGTGTGTGCGCGCTCTCTCTCCCTCTCCTCGCTCTGTCACTCTGCAGCGAGCAGCGCAACAGTTTTTTTCCCCCCTCATGCATGCAGCATCTTCAAGAGGACAGTAGCTAACCTGAGATAGCTACAAGTACAAATGTCGACCGTCCACAGCTTGTCGATAAAGCTGATGCGCGCAGCGAAATCTGGCATTATTTTGCTTACAGAGCCGACAGTGAGGGCAAGCCCACGGACATTACAAAGCCCATCTGTAAACAATATACAAATCTATACAAACTTAGGGAGCAAATACGACCAACCTGGCATCTTGCAGACAGACATGCCGACTTACACAAACAATTCAAAGAGCGACAGGTTAGCGAATGTGATAAGACACACACAGCAGCAACACCAGTACTGTAACTGAATACAACCGAAGGATATTTAGCCTACCTTATGTTTGAATGTATGAATGCACAATACATTTATTGAACCAGATGATAGCTAGAGAAGCTAATTTTCGTAGCATGAGACTTTTAGCTAGCATAGCTGCAGCCTGGCTGCAAGCCTAGCTCTGTAGCGCACGTGTGACAAAACAATCAATACCTGCTTCGACCTCCTAGAGCGAGAGAACTGTTAACCGTGAGACAATTATCTCTTCTGATAATTTGGAATAGCAAAAATGCTTAAATAGGCCTGGGTTAATTAATAATAATAATAATAATAAGCTGTTCAAGTTCTTCTGATTATCTCACAACATAGGCATAATTTATTGATTTCTCCCCACACAGACAAACAAACAGAAGCCAGCACAATCCCAAACCACCCAGTCGAGGCAGCCTTCCCTTCCATTTATTTTTGAAAGCTACAGGAAATATGATAAAGACTCAAAAGATGCAAAAAGACTGAACAGAGCACAAAAAAAAGCCAACAATTTAAAGTTCCATGTTCTGTCATCTTTATTCCATTACTTTTCCTTATGTTTTAGATTTTAGCCGTGGTATCGTTTCAGTATCGGTATCGAGATATTTTGGGCAGGTATCGTATCAAAGTCATAATTTTGGTATCGTGACAACACTAACACACACACACACACACAATCCACTGAGACACACCCAAATGAACTCCGATCCACGCAGACCCACGGCTCCTCGGATCAAACACAGCCAGGTCTCTTTACTGCAGACGCGCCAGGCCAAAACAGCCACAGCACCATGGTAATGGGAAGCCTGAACTCACTCAGAAAACAACTGCTAATTGGCCGCTATTGCTGGTTGGAGCCATGACAGTTAAAAAGCCAGTAATTATAGAACATCAGACTATGGACCAGAAGACTCATGATGCCAACAGGCACACATGTTCCCAGTTCTACTCTTCCACCACCACCACAGCTCTGGGACATAGCTAGCGGGGTGAGGAGGGTTAGTTTAGTTTAGTGCATTTATTTGTCAGGGACCATACAAAACATTAACCACTTTAGAAGTGATGCCTTGTTTATGTATCAGATTTAGCTACCAACTAATTTCCATCTGCAGTCCCTGGGCAGGTCAACACAAACACTTATACAACTAGAAAAGGCTCAGACAGCACAGACCTCCGCCCATGAATGCATTTTGTTGGTGTAACCGAGTTAAAATGGTTAAACTCACTCCTCAGTATAAATATAATCCACCTGTACTATCGAAGAGTAAGCTTTTTACTGGAGGTGAATGGGCAGCCGTGTTTGGTCGGGTCAGTGGCTCCCCCGTCGGCTTGGGGTCAGTGCACTCCGGGCTCTCCTCCCACACAATCCTGCTATCAAACGAACTAACAAACACAAGCCACCAAAAACATTACCTCTCGTCCTGCGATGTTGCTGGGGCGGAGGTAATTTAAATAAGAAAAGTCATTGCATTCAAATATGTCTTAGAGGCTTTGACGAATAGCTAGCTGGGTGAGGAAGGGTACTGAGGGACAAACAGAACATCTACATTTTCAACATTTATTCAATTAAATTCAATACGCTATATTGGTATGAATGTCAGGTGAACAATATTGTCAAAGCGTCAAGAATACCAGGGGAACTACTTACGGTAGCTATTGTTATTGTTTATGTTGCTAGGCTACCTAGTTTGCGGAAGTTTACATACCTACAGTATGTGCTGCGACTAAATAGTTCTATGCTAAATATTTTAAAAAGCCTTTCCAGATGAACAAACTCTTACTTTATGGCGAATTATTTGTCAAAACGGAAACTAACACCTCGGTGAGTTTCTTCGCTTTGAAATTGAGAGTTTAACATGTTTTTTGAATGATTTTTCACGGTGACCACCCAGATCCATTGTATGACCAAAACGGTGGTAGAGCAATTATCAGACTTTCTCAAGAGTGCTAGTTTTGTCAACTTTTTGATCTGAACCATTGTATATGATCATAAGTAACCTTAAAACAGGGCTAAACATGATTTTTCCCTTTACTACTCCTTTAAACGCAAATATGGCACAGACAGACAGAAAGTGGCTCACGTACTGTGAAGAGACCCATACACTGTATTGTGCACATACACTGTATTGTGCAATATGTCTAGCATTTGCCAAGCTGACTGAAAACAATCCCTTTATATGTGGAATGCAGGACTGGAGTCATATCAGTCAAAGAGTGGAGCAGCACGAAAGGAGCAACATGCAAAGTTTGTGCTGAGGCATACTTTTTGAGGGCATCTAAATCTCTTTACTACACTGTAAAGACCACAGCAAATCAAAATCAGTCAGTTTAAGGCCTCATGACATGGCTGCTGGGTTGCTCTTGCGTTTTCACGCGCTGGTTGATGTGGGCTGGGCTGGGTCAGACTCCAGGGCTGTTTTTTAGTCTCAGCACGTCCCTGGTCGCAAACCATCAAACCTGCCATACAAAACGTTTTGGAATCCTGATTTTTCTTTTGGAAGCTGAGACATTTGCTCCACACCAACACCCCTCACTTGCAATTCACTGCTAGCAAGTCCCGTTGGCGTCAGGATTGGCAGCAGGACCGAACCATTTCATGTAAAAAAGGGGGGGGGGGCAATTGGCTCTCTGGATGTTTACTTTTTGCCAAAAACAAGAAAAGAAACCGTTAGTTTTATTAGTACATTGTAAAATAACTTCTATTAATGATGATGATATTGAAAAAAGTGGCCCCCGTCAGTCACGGGCCCTTAGAATCATCCTAACTTTCCTCCCCCATACGGCGCCACTGGATACAACATTGGGGCCAGTAACTTGTGGCCAATTCAACTGTATGTCAAGCCCTGCCAGGGCCGTTGCTAGGAATTCTGGGTCCCCTTAAAGAATATTGGTGTGGGCCCCTACCCCTCCGACTTTTCGTCACCACTTTTTTCGACCCCTTTTTTTTTTTTTTTTATTATGTATCATTTTGTAATTATTTTTCTGTTTCTCTATGTTCTTTTTCCAATTAACCTCTCCATAGACATTTACTTGTACTTCCTGTGCTTGGACTGTCTCTGTCTGTAGCAGTTTCATGACTGGAACTACTATGAGCCTCTTCACTCCCTTCACTCTCTGTTTCTAACTGGCTAGGACCTGGCTCTGTAGACAGTAAGAACAGAACAGTGTCTTCTTAAGACTTGGGAATAAATCTATGTTACACTGTAAAAGTTTACAGGAAGCTGGCTAAGCGGCTGTTGATTAGCTAATAAACGCCTCTCTTATTTCAAGAGCAAATACCCTCTCTAAAATAACAAAAATGAACTGAACAAATCAGCATTTAAACTGAAATCAACTCTATATGAATTTCTATGAATTAACAACACTATTTATTTAATTATGTAACTGTTTCATATGTAGGCTATCTTAACCTGGATTACATCTACATGTTGCTATTCAGTACAGTAGTTCAGTAATAAGTTTAACTAGCCAACCAGTATCTACCTCACTCACTCACCATCTAAAGCATCTTCTGGGGGTGGGTGTCTAGGTCAGACGAGGCCACAGCTGATTCTGTGAGTAGCAGGACATAAAGGTTTTAAAAAGAAATCAACTCTATATGAATTTCTATTAATTAACTTAACACTATTTATTTATTTATTTATTTATTTACTAACCATGCATTTCTTTATGTAATGTAACTGTTTCATATGTAGGCTATCTTAACCTGGGTTAACTTACATCTACATTTTGCTATTCATAGCAATACACTAGTTCAGTAATAGGTTTAATAGCCAACCAGTGTCTACCAGTCACTCACTCACCATCTAAATCATCTTCTGGGGGCTGGGAGTGGGTGTCTAGATCAGAGGGGGCCACAGCTGATTCTGTGAGTAGCAGCACATAGAGGTTTTAAAAAGACATGTCAACAGGACCGGCTAGCTAGCATAGCACATTATAATTTAAGCATTCATGAGAATAGAAACATGTGTCCTGGCTGCTGCTACTGGATTTTTATGTATTTATTTGGACTGGAAGTATTTGCAAGTGTGCCAGCTGGCAAGCTAGCTAACGGTAGCCACCTCACTAGAACAGTGCAGTGGTTGAGGCTGGCTAGCGAAAGCTAGCTTACTAGAACTGTAGTAGCTGTCTAGTTAATGGTAGCTAAAGTTAGCTAGCAGCTAGCTAACAAGATTGAGTTGTTACCAGAACGTAAGCTTACTAGCTAACGTTAGCTACCTAGCTTAGCACTTTCTTCACACACTAGGCTAACGGCTCTCGTTTTCATGGTTAATGTGAGACCACGGGCAACTGACCGACCGTCTTAACATAGCTACTCTATGTCTATGAGAGACAGGCCAGGAGAAAAGGCAGCAGAGCGGGAGCCCATAAGCATTTTTTTCCACAAGAAAGACACCCACTCCCAGCCCCCAGAAGATGCTTTAGATGAATCAGCTGTGGCCTTGTCTGACCTAGACACCCACCCCCAGCCCCCAGAAGATGCTTTAGACGTGCCTCTCACCCTGAGTCCGATAGATACCTCTGTGTCAGCTGTGGATGTCGTAGTATTTAGTACACACACACACACACACGTACACACAGACACACATCAGTCCACATCCGGCTTAGGCCTGGACCTGATGCTCTTAGCCTTTCTTGCTCTGAAAATTTAATTTAATGTAATTTATTGCTTTTTAAATGTTCTTAGCCATTAGACAAATATATTCCAGGAGCTTGCTCCAGGTTGCCTGTTTCAATATCTGTGTGGTTTGTATGGCTCTATGTGCTACTAACCCTGTTCTGCCTTCCCTCTCCCTAGTGCCTCTCTCTCTCCCTCCTATCTTCTAACCAGGTCCAGTGGATGCCCCACTGTCACCAGCAGACCTCCCGGAGTCCGATAGACACCCCCGTGTCTGCTGTGGATGTCGTAGCATGTCCATAGGATGCCCTCTCTCCTATGATGCTTTTTATCCTCTCTTACTCTGAAATGTAATTTAATGTAATGTATTGCTTTATAAATGTTCTTAGCCGGTAGACAAACACTCCTGGACCTTGCTCGATCGCCTTGTTGAGAGGGGTAAGGGAAGAATTTTTACAGCTCACTTATCTGGCCCCCGGGTGATTACTGTTTTTTTGCTTCCCTCTGGAATATGTAGAGTGGGTCGTATGCCCACCTCCCTTGTTCTCTGTAAAGCGCATTGTGTTGCCTCTGGGTATGAAATGCGCTATACAAAAAAATCTTTGATTGATTGATTGACTCTCACCTTTCTTGTGAAAAAAAAATGCTTATGCTGGGCTCCCGCTCTGCTGCCTTTTCTCCTGGCCTCTCTCTCCACTCTTTTCTGGTGCCCGGATTTATGTATGGGCATGATGTTTAGGGCTGGGTATCGATTCGAATTTCAAGAATCGATTCAATTCTGATTCACAAGGTTCAGAATTGATTATCAAGATTCAATTTGATTCAATTCAATATCGATTCGGTTAGTGTTACTAAAACCTTTTTTTTTTTGCTGTAACCTTAATTACATGACTGCCAAGTTATGCAACACATCAATACTAGGGCTGGGTATCGATACTGATTTCCAAAAATGAATGAATGAATGAATCATTGAATAATTAATGAAGTATTCATTCCTTCATTTATTCATTCATTAAATAAAAGATTGATTTTGGGATTCATGAATCGATTCTGAATCAGTTGATTCAGAATCGATTCAGAATCGATTAATCAATTTTTTAAACCCAGCCGTAATGATGTTTATGATTTAACGTTAGGCTATTAGTGCTAGTATTTGACAGCCAGCCGGTATAGTGATGTTAATGTCAAAAGACGTGAGACTTGCCAGGCCAGCATGAACCATGGCATGGACCAAACCATTTAAGAAGGGGGATATTGCTCAGGAAACTTTTTTCATTACATTACATTACAGTCATTTACATAGCAGACACTTTTATCCAAAGTGACTAACAATAATTGCATTTAACATAGGAAAAGCCAATGTACTACTACTTGCCAGAACTCACAAGTGCATCTTCTTTCTAAAACAAGTGACTAAGAGCATAATCTAGTGCTGAAGGCAAAGTGCAAGAATAGCAATCTAAAGTACAGTGCAATACAATATAATACAATACAATTTTCATTTTTTCATCTGTATTGCATTATTTGTGGCTTCATTTGAATTCTGATGCAGCATTAGTGTGACTGATCTACATGTAGAATAATTTCGTCATAGAAAAGGACCTCTTGTTTTTTTGTGGGCCCTGCTTGCTTGTGGGCCCTTATAATCATCATCACCTTTCACCGCTAAACAGCGGCGCTGAGCCCTGCATAGTAATGTATAGCTCTAATAGTACGATAGTAGGCTACTATTAATGCACGATTATATATAGATTAGATTAAAATGGCATGAATAGTATTTGAATTAGTATATATGCAGAAGAGTGTGATTTGCATTCTGCAATCACACTAATAAGCTCACATATCGAGAAAGAAGGAGAGAGCAATGAATGAATAGATCACAAGTCAAACCCCAATAATTCAGATCTTTGCCTAGAAAGATAATACTTACACATTTAATAAATCCATACAAAAATGGAGCAGCATTATTTAAGCAGTACATGGCTGTGTATCAAGCTATTTTACAGATGCTAAGAGATAGCTGCAGATGAGCAGACATGAAGGAGACAAGCTTCTGTAAACTCATGACAGCATCACAAAGGGAATATGTTAATCTGGATATGTACAGGAAAACCAGAGGAAATGGCACCACTTGAAGCAACGAGAGAAGATCTGGCTTCGGATGATGTCTCTCAGACAGGGAGAAACACATCCATGTACAGAAGACTCAGAATAAGCAGAAACAAGCTGACACACGGCTCAACAATACAAAGACTTGAGCACCAACTGAAGTAGCATTGAAAAGCTGAGAATGGCAGCACAAGCCTATATGATGATGATAAACCAACCAGAATGATCTGCGGAGGCTCTGAAATCTAATTTGCGCCCAGACACCTGGGTGCACACCTGATCACTCTGGCCAGGCTGAGGGGAATCTTCAGCTACAGATTGATCCTGCCACAGTGCTCAACGCTACGGAGCACTTCTGTACGTCCTTCCTACCAGGTAAATTATCCTATTTCAACCAGTAGCTCAATCGAAACTGGTGCGTCAGGTTAATAACTTACCTCGCTCGCCCACTCCTCTCACCTCAGCTCAACGATAGGACGCGCATAGGTCTTCTGCATGGCATTACCAATATGATGGCTGTCAAAGCTTTATTTAAATAAGTGACTGAAGCCTACCCATTGCTTTTCATTTGTTAAGTTTGATTGCTAGTAATTGTATCACCAGTATATTGATTGATTGGTGTTACATTAATTTGACTTTCAGTTTAAGACTTGGTAGGCTGCATAGTCTAAGTAGGCTCACAATGAAAGCAAAATTACTCTTACACCCGTTTACCCCGTTAATTGCAAACAATTGGGAAATACCCATTTTTGTTAGGGATATATGACACATAGAAGAGGCCTTAACAAAATATATATTCCCATAGTGTAGGCTACATATTTTAAAGTGATGAATATAGGCCTACAGTATATGGCTGTGACTAGATGCCAGTCAGTCAGTCTCATGAGAATTCTCAAACTTGCTACACAAGCTGAGACTTGATGTGAGATTTGGCCGCAGTCTCCGCTCATGTCCAAGTTGATAAATGCCGAACGTGGCGAGGAAATGACCGTAATACATCCATGACGTACGCCCAGTTTCCTGTCGTATGATCGCTTAGTAAATGAGGGCCAGTGTGTGTACGCACAGCAGGAAGGACCTCTTGACTTTATGTCCTCTCTTCAGTTCTGTGTGTGTGTGTGTTGAGACCTGTACTCAGTCCAGTGGATGTCTGCTCCCCCGTAGTTCACTGAAGTCAAGGCTGTCACCCTCATGAACTGCTGTACACTCCCACCCACACACACACACACACGCACACACACACACACACACACACACTTGCATAAACATAGCATTCATACACATATCAGCAGGAAAAGTTAAATCCCACGGGGCCTCCTTGCCCTTGCTTGCCAGACTTGCCCGCCCTGTGTTCAGCATTACTTCTAGCAGCAGCAGCAGTGAGAGAAACCTCAGTGCCGCACTGAAGCCATTCACGGTGGACTCGATTCTTATCCTCCACAACACATTTAAATTCTTATGGAATTAAAGGACTGTAAATAGTTCAAGGGAGACAAGCCTAGTTGGCCAATTAGGTATGAACTGCTGCTCTGCATGGGCGAAGAGGATTTATTATTACCGGTAGCCATGTTTTGGCAAAGTTCCTTGTTATTGAATATTGGACTGTTGCCAGACTTAAGGCCATTAGGCAAATGTTTTAATTTCAGATGTATTATTCTAAGTTATTTACTGGATGTTAAGGTCGATATGTCCTGTGTGTGTAAAGTTGTGAGTGAGAGTAGGCTATTTGTGTCATGCAGGATATCTCGGCCTGCGTGTGTGTATGTGTTTGTTTGGTAAATCAAAAATAAAATAAACCGGTTTAATCCATGCTGCTGCTGTATGTGTGTCTTTCAGCTCTATTTCTAATATCTTATATCAGTCAGGAGGAATATAATATTCCGGGTTTTGACTCGGGCTCAGACTTCAAATGTTACATCACAGTCGGGCACAGGCTTAATTTTGAGGTCGGTGCAGACCACTAGTAGAGACCACTCCCTCCTGATCAGTTTCTCCATCCTGTTGACGTCTTCTGCTTTGTTACTGCTGCCCCAGCACAACACTGTGAACGAGATGGCACTCGCTACAACAGACCGGCAGTGGAACATGTTCAGCACTGTTCTGCATACATCAAATGACTTGGGCCTTCCCAGGAAGTAAGGTTAGCTCTGTTCCATCTTGTAAGTACTCAGTGTAGCCTGGAAGCCAGATTTCCTCGCCCACAAAAATCCCTTTTGCAATATTGTCTGGACTTCTAGCTGCCCAGAATGATTTCAGTGTGGGAGTACTTTCCTTCGCAAACTCCTTCAGCCAGCGTAACAAAACTTGTCAAATCCAGTCAGAAGAACGGCAAAAATATCTTGTACTCCAAGAAGCTTCGCTAGTGCATACTCTTGTTCTTGTTTAACTGTTGTTATTGTCTATTTCTGCTATAACTGCACTTATGGCTGTGTTTATTCTACTAACGTTAACATTACTGTTACTGTAGTTGATTCAGTAGACTGTTTTGCCGGCGGCATGCATCTAATTTTCACGCATCAACTACGAAAGCCAGTCACGCTAATTGGCCCGACCACATTCTACCGCCTCACTAGACTGATCCTCTAAGGCCAGCTCCTGGATGGTCAAAAGTCTGCTGGGGGCCAGAAAAAGCAATTCAAGGATCACCTCAAAGGCTCCAACAAATGCTCCTGAAGAAGTGCAACATCACACCTACAGCACTAGAGTCCCTGGCTGCTGATCGCCACACCTGGAGCTCCACCTGCCACCAGGGAATCCCTCACCTTCAGCAGCAGAGTGTTACGGCTCCAGGTTCTCCAGGTTCTCCAGGTTCCACGCATCACACGCGGCTGGCGCTCCGCCCCCGGACGCCTCTCTGGCACTCCGCATCTCCGGCATTCCCTCTGGTCTTCGCTGGTACCAGTGGGCGTTCCCGCTCCCCGTCCCCGGCGCAGCCTCCCTCCTCTGTACGTGCCCGACGCCAACTCGCCCGTCACAGCTGACAGCAATCACCCTGACGGCAGGTTCGGCAGGTGCTTCCCAGCTGACACCAATTACCAACCCCATGTATACCTCCAGTTCTCCAGTCATTCTTCGCCAGATCTACATTTACCTCACGGTGGCAAGTAGTTTGTTTAGCTGTGTGCGATTTTCTTGTTTTTTCCCGTTGCTTCTAAGTTGGTTCCTAATTTCGTTGTCCTCTGCTCCCAGCGCCGGTTCCTGGACCCGCCTTGCCAGCCCTTCCTACGGACTGATAACACGGCTCCCCTGACCCTCCTGCTTGGATACGGATACGATTCTGGACACGGACACTGACCCCGAAGCTCATTGCCTGACCCCTGCCTGTTCCCGACCCCTCTTTTAGATTTTCCTTTGTACTGTAATAAATCGCTCCCGAGAGCAGAACTTCCATCCTGCCTCCTGTCTGGTCACCAGGGTTCCTCCCAACACTAAACCTCACACAGAGGAGCAGGCCTCAGAGAGGAGGACACAGCAGTGCTCACAGAGGCAGAGAACCCCTTCCCTGTGCCGTGCACCCCTGCCCCTGCAAGACCTGCGGATCACGCATTGCCCTGCACCGCCACATGGCTACACACAGGCTAAATACACCCCAATAAAAGCCAGACTAATCAATTTGGAGCAACGCCATCATTGACATTGATGGACTGCCATAAGCACGTACTGTAATTGTGTGTGTGTGTGTGTGTGTGTGTGTGTTCTCCCTATGATTGAGGACAGGGGGGAAGGGAAAGGCCATTAGAGAATGCTGTTGATGCAGAGAGGTCAGGCAGTAATGTAGACCCCCGGCTTAGTTGCACCATCCTTCATGACCTGGGGAGCTGGCTCCCAGCACTGGGGCTGCGCACAGCTCAAACAGACAAATGAGCTGACGGGAGCAGCAGCGCCCGCTATTGTTCTGCAGCGGCCCATTGCTCCACACTGCAGAGACACAGAGTCATTACTCTAGACAGACACACAGAAAACACACACACACTCACATAGGAACAAACATGCTCTCCTTCACACACACAAATGGTTTCATCTGTGTACTGAAAGCCTAAATATTAATGGGGAAAATGGAAAAGTGAGTTGAGGAAAGGATAGGAGAAGATGGGAGAGGAGAATGAGTAGAGATGAGAGAAGAAGGGAGAGGAGAAGAGAAGAGAAGAGAAGAGAAGAGAAGAGAAGAGAAGAGAAGAGAAGAGAGGAGACGTGTCTCAGAAAAGGTCACTGCCTCCCATCTTCGCATCCTCCCAACCCTTTGTTTGTCTCTTTGATTGAGACTAGCAATTAGGCTGCTTGGCTCCTCGATCCAGCCGACAGATTGGTTATAAACTAATCAGAGAGGACCCACAGTTTTCCAAGCGTTAGCCATCTACATTAACGTTGACCGTTGCAACAGGTTTGTGTGCAGTTAGATGTTGATAAAAAGTCAGTTTGGGTTTAGATGTTACACAGCTACCCAAAAAAAAGAATGTTCTGTGCCTGATACCAGCCTGCTTCGGGCATGCGCACACGCAAACACACACACACACGCACGCATGCACACACACCACCACCACATATACAAATCTACACATATATACACACACATTTACACACACATTCACACACACACACACACACACACACACACACACACACACACACACACACAAACATAGAAACACAAACACATACAACCCAGCAATGGGAGTAGAGTTTCCTCTGCCAAACTCTGTCTGGAGACAGATTGACACGGCTGTATCAGAGAAAGACAGAAGCAAGATGAGAGTGACGAGTCTGGAGATGCATAGACTAGATCAGGAGAGAGAGACACAAACACGAGTTGGGAACACAAATTATAGACAAAACAAGTTATAGACAGTAAAACATCTACCCATGGGGCTGAAAGTAAGTTCCACTGGTAATGTGTGCCTTGCTGAACTGAAAGAGAAAGATTTCATTCATATATTGACAGTAATTCAATTGAAATCAAGAGAGGCCTTTTATGCCATCAGAAAAAAAAAACGATTTCAAATTAAGATTCCAGTTAGGACCTGGCTGAAAATATTCAAATCTATAATTTAACAATTACGGCAGTGAAGTGTGGTGTTAAACAAGCAAATCCTCTGTAAGTGGGACGTCCCAATCACAACCCTGCATGCTGAACTCTGTAAAATCAAAACAAAAACTGCCAAAGCATAATGGAACAGGGCCAATATCCATTACTGATCAACATTCAGAAACCAATACCCATTACTGATCAACATTCAGAAACCAGCCATAACATAACCACTTAATAACAAGAAACCCCAGATAAAGACAGTATTAACATACACCAACTACACAGTCCTGGGGCTAACATCACTGGGGAATTGCATGAGAGAAAATTCAATGTCATAAACATTTACACCTCTAGGTGTCTAGATAGCTAAAATTAGCTAGCAAACGAACAGCAAGAAGTGAACTGCTTGAACTAAGTTAGTCGGCTATCTTACTGTAGCTGTAGCCATCTGGGAATCTGAAGGTTCCTGGTTCAATTCCTGCTCCTCAACAAGTCAAAGTGTCCTTGAGCAGGCTAGCGCCTTGCATGGCAGCTGGCTGCCATTAGTGTGTGTGTGTGTGCGTGCGCACGTGTGTGTGTGTGTGTGTGTGTGTGTGTGTGTGTGTGTGTGTGTGTGTGTGTGTGCGTGCGTGCGTGTGTGTAGTAAAGCGCTTTGGAACAAAGCATTAAGTGCCATCCATTTACCATTTACTAGATGGGGGGGAAGAGATGCCACTCAGAGAGTCTAGCAGGAGGAGGTGGGGGGCGCGGTCAATGATGGACCACAGCGGACCACTTCCTCACTAAAAACAGCCGGATATCTGTCAGAGCAATCGATCTGCCTCATCTCTCTCTCTCTCTCTCTCTCTCTCTCACACACACACACACACACACAAGCATACACACGCACACACAAATTCTCACACGCAATCACATACTATGTCACAAAACAGGCCATGGGGCGGAGACAAAGAAGGAGACAGACACAACCAAACTACGTATTAATCAAACAATGTATTTTAAGTCAATGAAATGACAAAACGAGAGTAACTTAAAGTGTTAATCTTGAAGATTTCAGTTTCATTGTCTTTGGCGCCACCTTTGGCGATAAGCGGTAACTGCAGGTGAGTTTAATTTTGTGCGTGTAGGGATGTGTATGAGGAGGAGTAAATATTGAGGGGAAATCTCACCACAGGTACCTAATTCGCAAAACTTGGCAATGCAGCAAGTGGAAAGGCTTTCATGTGCAGTGTATTTCAAAAGCATCAATCTTCTTGTGGAACAGAACTTCAAGGAGGCCAAAAACTTCGAATCATCAATTTATTGAGCATGCCTAACAGGGCCGAATCTCTAGGCAATTACTAAAGTTCACAGAGAGGTGCCAAGCTTTTAAACTGGCTTCAGGCCAGGAATCACATGACAAACACATTTGCATACAAGGGATACAAACATGGTCACAAACGGTCAACTGATGTTCTGCCCCCCTCTGACATGGGCTATTTTGGGTCTTCCTGTGTCCTCCTAGAATCATGTTACAACTGTCAACTGACTTCAGAGACACTATCTTATTGACTCAGGACAGGAATGCTTACTCAGGACAAAAGACATCTGTTGTAACCCACCTGATAAACTACTTATAATAACACAGTTCCACCTAAAGTGAAGTTTATTCATTATTATTAATAAAATGATTACTACATGAGAGTAATACAAATGATTGATGTAATACAGTATAATACAGTATTGAAATATACTACACATGAATGGGGAATATAGGGTGTATGGTTGTAATCACTGGATAGTGCCAAATCATGTCAATGTCAACTCAAACGCCAAACAAAGCCAAAATGGTGTCGCAGGGAGCAGAGCACACCAGCAACTGAGCTCAATCTTATGGACCAGGCCCAGGTAGGCTCAGCCAGGCCCATCTGCAGGGACCGGCCAAGCCCATACAGACACACAAGATGGCTACACAGGTCAAGAACACAGGACAGACAACCAGAGTGGGAGGAGAGAGTTGTCACAACTATCAGAGCACACAGACAGTCATAAACACATATTCACACACACACACACACACACACACACACACACACACACACACACACACACACACACACACACACACACACAGGGAGAGAATGGCAGAGTGATCTTCTCCCACTGAGGGAGGGTAGTCAGGGCAAGATGACAGAGCAGTCGGCCCACAAAAATGTGAAAGTGTAACGTTGCTGCTGTCCACGCCACAGCAGCACCACAGCTGCTACTGAACCACTAATTAGACCAGAGAGGAGGAGATTCAGTAGGATAGAAAATTATTGTAGTCTACTCAGCTTGTAAGTGGTCGCAGCTATTTGCGCTTGTTTGTTTTTGTGTGTTTATGTGTTTGTGTGTGTTTATGTGACACACACACACACACACTCTTTACCCCACTGCTCACCTCCTATTTACCTCCCAGCACTTCCAATAAGCCCTACTGTATATTCCCCACTGTATGTCTTTATATCCCCCATTCTTTTTTCCTTTCTCTCCCTCCAATCATCCCTTTCTTCAGTATAAATCCTAATAAATTAATATATTCCAGTAATTAAGAGTGTGTCGTTTTACACACACTGCAGGCCTAATCCCACTGAGCTGACTCAATCTACAGTAAGCAGATTGCTTGGGGCTGGACTCTTATTAATACACACTGTCTAAAAATACCCCGTTGGGCCTGCTGGAATCTGTATGCTTCTGTTTGGGCTTGGGTGTGAGCTTAGCTTCCCAAAATGCAATTTGGAAGAAATGTGTGCTCCAAATCTCCTGTGTTTGTTGTGTGCAAGTGTGTGTGTGTGTGTGTGTGTGTGTGTGTGTGTGTGTAAATGGTAAATGGACTGCACTTACAGTATATAGCGCTTTTATCCAAAGCACTTTACAATGGCCTCTCATTCACCCATTCACACACACATTCACACACCAATAGTTGCAGCTGCCATGCAAGGTGCTAACCTGCTCATTGGGAGCAGTTTGGGGTTCAGTGTCTTGCCCACTGGACGACCGACTACCTCCTGAGCCTGAAACTTTTTGCCAGTTACTTTTTGAAGAGAGAACATTATTATTTGAAGTGTCTACTCTTGTTTGAGTTACGATTTGAAATGTCTACTTTTGGGTGGAAACCTGTAGGCTAAACATTGAATACAGTTTAAGTTATATTCTACATTATTATCCGCTTGCTGTTTTTGCATGACTCCTGTTATTCTTATCTCCAAATGCATATTAACGATAGTATCCACTAAAATAGGCTAGCCTACTATATAACTCAAACTCGTAATTCACCTGTTTGATTGGTTTAATGTGAAGTGAACACAGCGTTACAGTGTAGCCATATTCCTATTGTTTTTACTAAATCCTTCGGATCTGCCCATTACACTAGGACAGATCTGCCTGTTACACTAGGACAGATCTGCCTGTTACACTAGAACAGATCTGCCTGTTACACTAGAACAGATCTGCCTGTTACACTAGGAGGCAGCTCCGGATTTCCACCTCCAAAACGCAGCTCTGACTGTATCGCCTCCGGGTTTGAGCTTTGCTTTGGCCATATTAGTGTAATTGCTAGACGCAAACTTAGGTCTTTTTCGGGAAAAATGCAGAAAAAATGTAGTAGTGTAATCGGGGTCTAAGAAATCAAGTGGGAAAACAAGTGGGAGTGTGTGTTTCCACATAATGTCTGAGTTTATATCAGTAAACTATATAACTAAAGTATGTATGTGTAAATGGAGTGTGTGTGTGTGTGTGTGTGTGTGTGTGTGTGTGTGTGTGTGTGTGTGTGTGTGTGTGTGTGTGAGCATATGGTCTGTAGGTGAGTGTACACACAGGATGTCATGTACTCATGAGGGTGCATGAGAGGGAGAGAAGAGGAGATACTGTGGGAGAGAGGGAGAGGAGAAGAGCGATGGAGAGGAGAGAGGGAGAGGAGAGAGGAGAGATCAGAGGCATGCTGTTTGGGATCCTTATCAAAGCCCCTCTGTGATGTCCCAGTCCGAGCTGTCTGTTTGTCAGCATGATTGAGAGCCGTCTGGAGCATGCCTGTGTGTGTGTGTGTGTGTGACTGTGTGTGTGACTGTGTGTTTGACAGTCCTTGCATGTTTGTGTGGGTAGAAGGGAACACACTGTCAGGCCGATTTCACAGCTGATAGGACACAGAGAGAGAGAGAGAGAGAGAGAGAGAGAGAGAGAGAGAGAGAGAGAGAGAGAGAGAGAGAGAGAGATGAACAGAAGAAAAGTGAGAGGGATGAGAGACATAGATAAGTGCATGGGGGGGGGGGGGAGTTTATAAGAGGGTTAGGGTGTAAGAGTGTGCAAAAGGCAAAGAGATCAAACATGGCATACTTGCAGTCACCTCCTATACACATACTATGATACCCTTGCCTGTAAAACCAAAGAAAATGTTTGGCATTTGCAAGACTACTTCATGACAAGAGATATATGGCCAAGAGACAGGGGGTGAGAGAGAGAGAGAGAGAGAGAGAGAGAGAGAGAGAGAGAGAGAAAGAGAGAGAACAAGAGAGAGGGAGAGAGAGAGAGAGAGAGGGGGGGGGGGGGTGAGGAAGGGAGGGAGAGAGAGAGAGAGAGAGAGAGAACCGAGAGGGGGAAAGAGAGCAGGGACAATGAGAGAAAGTAAGAGCGAGAGAGAAGACAGAGAGAGAGAGAGACCAGAGAGAGAGAGAGGGCAGAGAGAGAGAGACCAGAGAGAGGGGGCAGAGCGAGTGAGATAGACAGAGAGAGCCGTGAGAGGGAGAGAGCAGATAGAGTGAGAGATGGAGATAGAGGAGGAGGGAGAGAGACAGCCCAGAGAGGGGGAGAGAGAGCAGGGAGAGAGCCAAGAAAGTCAGAGAGGTTGAACACCACACACGTTTGATCCACACGCACACACATGCTCTCAGTCCAGCCACCATGTACATGCTAATTGATCCCGCTGCAGTGATGAGACAGAGAGCATACAATCAAACAATGCCTGTAGCTTGGACCAACATGGTGCAATAGCATGTGTCTGAACCTCCCCCAGCCATTAGGAACAGTGACCTTCTCTCTCCAGACCAGAGAAGACGGGCAAGGAGGGAGAGAGGGAGGGGTAGTATGTTGTTGGGCCTCTCCGGGTGGGGGAGTGTACGAGGAAACGTGGGTGAGTCATCGTATCATCCTATCAAGTGGGTACGGTCGTTGTATCAAACCCGCCCCATGTTAGATAAATGGTTGTGATTGGCCCGACCAATATTGGGTCGAGCGGGACTCGGCTAGATGTCCAGACTGATCTACGGAGTGAAATAGAACGAGCTCATGTGATCAAGATGGCGACGCCAGGGTAGGGGGAGTGTGTGTGTGTGTGTGTAACTGTGTGTGTGACTGTGTGTTTGACAGTCCTTGCATGTTTGTGTGGGTAGAAGGGAACACACTGTCAGGCCGATATGACTCACGTGAATGAGTTCATGTGATGAAGATGGCGACGCCAGGGTAGTGTGTGTGTGTGTGGGGGGGGGGGGGGGGGGGGGGGATTGAGATTAGATAAGAGAAGGGGAAACTGGGGGAGAGGGGGGCGGAAACAAGGGTAGGTAAGTATTGCAGAGAGTGAGACGAATACGAGTAGATCACTACAGGGGTTGAACATGGAAGGCAGAGCCCCTCCCTCCGGTCTAGTTAATAGACAGCCAGAGACAGGTGCACCTGAGAAGGCTATTTCCCCCCAGGCCAGCCACCTCAATAGAGGCTCTCCTCCCTCCATCCATCTCCAGCAGAGAAGGGCAGTCTGACCTGAGAGGGAATTAGCCCTCAGCTCAGTCTAACTACCTGACTCCAGGACAACAACCAGATTTCAGAGTGTCCGTTGGGTGGACCTGGGGAACAGTACCTGGATCAGCCAACAATGACTATTATGTTTCAGAATGGGGATATTTTTATGAGATTGAGCTAGTAAGAAATACAGAGAATGAAGAATATGTGATAGGGTGTGTGTGTGTGTGTGCACGTGTGTGTGTGTGTGTGTGTAGAATAGAATGTCATTATTGTCAATGTGCCAAGGTACAGTACAACAAAATTAAAAATTAAAATAGCCTCAACTTGAGTGCGCTGGACAACATACAACATCACAGTGTGCGGACAGTGTGTGCGTGTGTGTGCGTGACCTAACTTGTAACTATCTCACTGAACTGACCAGACCAGCTTGTACTGGTCTAGCACACGCACACACACGCACACATACACACTCAACCCCCCTCCCACCCCCCCCACCCCTCTTTAACACATAGCGCACACACTTTGTTCGTTTTTATTTATTTTTAAATGCTGTCTTTGCGGTTCTCATGTATTGTACTGTATGCATTGTTCTGTGTTGACCATGTGAATTTCTGTATGTTTGTATATCAATTGATTTTATCTGGTTAAATAAAGGTCAAATAAAAATAATAAATAAATAAAAACTTGAATATCTCCACAAGTGGCCACTGTATGAAATCGATATGTAGCAGGTGTATTTCAGATCAAAGGGCGTGTAGTGCTGCCTGTGAAGTTGTTTGGATCAGCGGTTTTTGACAGGCGCTGTCCAGTAAAAAGTAGTCCCGCACAGCAGAAGTGCTACGGTCAACATACCCAGGGTCGTTATGTTGAGTTTTGCATTCCTGTCGCCAATTGAATGCACGAGCATCTCACCTTTCTTCACTGAAAGAGACGTTAGATGGTACACAGCTAGCTGTAATACCCAGCTGGGCTAGCTAGCTATATCTTATCAACACTGCAACACACCGAGTGTTGCAGGCCTGCCGAGAACTGCATGCACCTCGCTTTCACCTTGCGTGATGGCTGTGGCTCAGCAGGTAGAGGGGGTCGGCCAATGATCATAGCGTCGGCGGTTTGAATCCTGGCTCCTCCTATCCACATGTCGAAGTGTCCTTGGGCAAGACACTAAATCCCAAAGATCTTCCATCAAGCAGGCTAGCACCTTGGGGTGTGAATGGGTGAATGAGAGGCCATTGTAAAGCGCTTTGGATAAAGTTCAATCTTATCCTTGGCCACCCTGTATCTCTACAGTCAGATCAATAGTTGGTTGTTCAACACTTGAAACAGAGCTGTTGAAACAGAATTACCAGACTTTATTCAGTTGTGGGTGTATCCATTTTGGTTTGTGGCATGAAAAAAAAAAAGTTCTTTCAGTTTCTGGTCAATCAATCAATCAATCAAGCTTTATTTGTATAGCTTTCAGTTTCTGGTGTATGCCTACGCCAACGTTGATGATTTGAATGGTGAATTTGAACTGATTCAGTCATGTTATCTGCCCCTGGTGTTGTGAGTAATGCTTTCTGTATGACTGCTTTCTGCTGTATGTGCAGCCGAAACCATATATGTGTAGCCTGACCCTAGCTCTACAGTAGCCTAACCCTAGCTCTACAGTAGCCTAACCCTAGCCCTACAATAGCCTAACCCTAGCCCTACAGTAGCCTAACCCTAGCTCTACAGTAGCCTAACCCTAGCCCTACAGTAGCCTAACCCTATCTCTACAGTAGCCTTACCCTAGCTCTACAGTAGCCTAACCCTAGCTCTACAGTAGCCTAACCCTAGCTCTACAGTAGCCTAACACCGTGTCCTAACTACACGCGACACGAGCGAGCGTCAGCGACAAAATGTGTTCCATTGCTTTGTTTTCTATTGTGATGTCCTAACTGGACGCGAGCGATGCAGCGCGAAGCGGCGCAACGTTTTAACTGCCCTTTTGACGCTCGCCCTGTTCCTATTTTCCTCCTGTCGCTCGCGTTGACAGGCGTTCAGTTGGGAATATCAGTTGGGAATATAGACAAATGACGTAACAGAACAGAACATTTAACGGTTTCAGTTAGGACAGCAAGCATGTGATGTCGCATTCTGTTGCTCGCGTCGCAAGCAGTTAGGACACGGTGTAACCCTAGCTCTACAGTAGCCTAACCCTAGCCCTAGAGTAGCCTAACCCTAGCCCTACAGTAGCCCAACCCTAGCCCTACAGTAGCCTTACCCTAGCCCTACAGTAGCCTAACCCTAGCCCTACAGTAGCCTAACCCTAGCCCTACAGTAGCCTAACCCTAGCCCTACAGTAGCCCAACCCTTGCTCTACAGTAGCCTAACCCTAGCCCTACAGTAGCCTAACCCTAGCCCTACAGTAGCCTAACCCTAGCTCTACAGTAGCCTAACCCTAGCTCTATAGTAGCCTAACACTAGCCCTACAGTAGCCCAACCCTACAGTAGCCTAACCCTAGCTCTACAGTAGCCTAACCCTAGCCCTACAGTAGCCTAACCCTAGCCCTACAGTAGCCTAACCCTAGCCCTATAGTAGCCTAACCCTAGCTCTAGTAGCCTAACCCTAGCCCTACAGTAGCCTAACCGTGGCCCTACAGTAGACTAACCCTAGCCCTACAGTAGTCTGACCCTACAGTCCTACAGTAGCCTAACCCTAGCCCTACAGTAGCCTAACCCTAGCCCTACAGTAGCCTAACCCTAGCCCTACAGAAGCCTAACCCTGGCACTACAGTAGCCTAACCCTAGCCCTACAGTAGCCTAACCCTAGCCCTACAGTAGTCTGACCCTACAGCCCTACAGTAGCCTAACCCTATCTCTACAGTAGCCTAACCCTTGCTCTACAGTAGCCTAACCCTAGCCCTACAGTAGCCTAACCCTAGCCCTACAGTAGCCTAACCCTAGCCCTACAGAAGCCTAACCCTGGCACTACAGTAGCCTAACCCTAGCCCTACAGTAGTCTGACCCTACAGTCCTACAGTAGCCTAACCCTAGCTCTACAGTAGCCTAACCCTAGCTCTACAGTAGCCTTACCCTAGCCCTACAGTAGCCTAACCCTAGCCCTACAGTAGTTTGACCCTACAGTCCTACAGTAGCCTAACCCTATCTCTACAGTAGCCTAACCCTTGCTCTACAGTAGCCTGACACTAGCCCTACAGTAGCCTAACCCTAGCCCTACAGTAGCCTAACCCTAGCCCTACAGTAGCCTAACCCTAGCCCTATAGTAGCCTAACCCTAGCTCTAGTAGCCTAACCCTAGCCCTACAGTAGCCTAACCGTGGCCCTACAGTAGACTAACCCTAGCCATACAGTAGTCTGACCCTACAGTCCTACAGTAGCCTAACCCTAGCCCTACAGTAGCCTAACCCTAGCCCTACAGAAGCCTAACCCTGGCACTACAGTAGCCTAACCCTAGCCCTACAGTAGCCTAACCCTAGCCCTACAGTAGTCTGACCCTACAGTCCTACAGTAGCCTAACCCTATCTCTACAGTAGCCTAACCCTTGCTCTACAGTAGCCTAACCCTAGCTCTACAGTAGCCTAACCCTAGCTCTACAGTAGCCTAACCCTAGCCCTACAGTAGCCTAACCCTAGCCCTACAGTAGCCTAACCCTAGCCCTACAGTAGCCCAACCCTAGCTCTACAGTAGCCTAACCCTAGCCCTACAGTAGCCTAACCCTAGCCCTACAGTAGCCTAACCCTAGCCCTACAGTAGCCCAACCCTAGCTCTACAGTAGCCTAACCCTAGCCCTACAGTAGCCTAACCCTAGCTCTACAGTAGCCTAACCCTAGCTCTACAGTAGCCTAACACTAGCCCTACAGTAGCCCAACCCTAGCTCTACAGTAGCCTAACCCTAGCCCTACAGTAGCCTAACCCTAGCCCTACAGTAGTCTGACCCTACAGCCCTACAGTAGCCTAACCCTAGCCCTACAGTAGCCTAACCCTAGCCCTACAGTAGCCTTACCCTAGCTCTAGTAGCCTGACCCTAGCTCTAGTAGCCTGACCCTAGCCCTACAGTAGCCTAACCATAGCCCTACAGTAGCCTGACCCTAGCCCTACAGTAGCCTAACCATAGCCCTACAGTAGCCTGACCCTAGCCCTACAGTAGCCTGACCCTAGCCCTACAGTAGCCTAGCGAAGCACCGCTGCCGACAGACAAGCAGAGAAATGTAGGACAGTGTGTTGGTGGAGCTCGTTAGCGAGGGGCTTGTCTCTGTAGGACAGTGTGTTGGTGGAGCTCGTTAGCGAGGGGCTTGTCTCTGCAGGCCTGCTCTCATGTCTCTCTATATCCCTCGAAGAGACGCTGAAGCTCTCCAACAAGCTGCACTTCTTCCAAATCCCCGAAATGAGAGAGTGAATGAGATGGGATTACACGGATGATGTGAGCAGATGGAACAAGGTCGAGCGGAATCTCCTCTCAGGAAGGATTAAGACTCCACCACATTCCCACTGCCTCATGCAGGCCGCAGGGCTCCCTGTCCCGGCACCCACCCACGCGCACGTCCGCAAGACCATTAACGCTGGGCTCACACGCTCAAAACCAGAAGTGCATTTCTCCTCGCTGGTCACCGATTCTGCTCCTCTGCACTTTATTCATAACACATTCGCTCGTGACTCACCAGAAGAAAATAGACCAGACGCCGAATCTATCGCTGAAGGCTGCGAGCCGCTGAACAGCTCCCTACCGTGACACGGCCGGTTTGAACGGTTAAATTGACCAGCGCCAAAAGGAATCCGCTTTGCATCCGGTGTGAACCCGGCGTAAGTCGGGTCAAAGTGAAATCGCTCCAAATAGGTTTGCTGTTGCTTTAACTGAAACATTGCCCCACAAAACCACAACGATTGTTCAGAATACCCCCATGGGCAGCTAGGCCTGAAGCCATTAGATCAGAAGAGAACACCTGGACAGCATGACAGCCATGATCAGCAGCTCATGTCAGCTGCTGTAGGTGTTCTAGTCACAAGTAGTCTGGGGCCGTTCGCTTTGCTGTTTAGATCCGGTCTAAGGCAGGTCTAAAGCCAGGTGTTATCTACTGATGCACGGATGCAGGGGCGCCACTAGTGATGTTGGGCCCTATGAAAGAATATAATATTGAGCCCCACAAACCTAGACCTTATGATGATGATGATAATAATAATAATAATAATAATAATGATGATGATGATGATAATAACAATAATAATAATAATAATAATAGTGGTTTATGGGGGCCCCTGTCAGGTCAGGACCCTTGGAATCGTACTATCTTTCCCCCTCTTACTCCCCTGCATGGATGTCAATCAACTTTCTGATGCAAAACGACAAACAACAAATATGCATCCAGATGAACCAGCAAGTTTCTTCAAGTACTTCTTGTCCATGTTTTACTTTATCTCGTAGCTGCAAAACAGATGCAACCTGATACCAAACCTGATACCCCCCCCCCCCCTAACCCTGCCTGGTGACGCGAGCTTAGCCACAAGTAACACAGGCGGCATGCAAAGTATCTTACTGACACACACCATCGCCATTCAACAGCAGTAACAACCCGCAAAGCACCTCTAGGTCTTTCTGTACTTGTTCTGTATTCTGTAGGCCTTACTCGGTATGCTATATGACGTTCTGTAAACCTTAGCTGTGCTCGGTAGACCTACTTGTTCTGTAGGCCTAGCCTTTTCTGCAGACCCACCGATACTGTTTGCAGCAGACTCATGCGACAGTAGGCTACACAAGCACACGCAGCGGAGCCACTATTATCCGCGCGAGCCTTTGCGCCTATTGTGTGAATTGAGAACGTCTGTAATAGCCTACCAATAGCTTCTTGCGCAACCACAAGCCGCCACAGACTTTCAACCCAGTGACGTGACTTTGAGCTCTCTAAAGTGTCCTCCAGTTGAAAACGAGAAAATGCCAACACTATTCCTTTTAGGGGAAACGTGTTGGATGCCCAATTAGCTCTGCATAATGTACACGTAAAGGGCGACATTGGCCTATAGGCTACTGTTGCGCAAGTGCAGAAATAGCCTAATTGATGAAATTATTGAACTTACTGTTTCACCAAACCTTACCCTAACTCAGCTTGGAGAAGTTGAAGTCTCCCCATTCAGAAAATTATAGGCTATAGGGCTAGTCCACATTCAGGAAAGTATATTCCTATATTCAGACAGATTATGCTGCTTTAGACAAACAGGACTACATTGGACAACAACAATTCAACTTTGCCATAGGCTATGCTCACCTCTCTTATCTTGTACTTTAATGGAAATCTCCACGAGAGGGTCCGTCTCCCGGTCCAGGCGCCGGGAGATAACTATATCTCCGCTGTCCCGACTCACGGTGACCGGCGAGCTCTCCGCGTCCGGATACATTAACTCAAAACTGGCAGACTGAAATCTCACCGGATTCAAGTTAATCACGACCGAACCGATACTGGCATCCTCGGACACGTTAATTAAAACAGGGTTGTCGGATTCTAGCAGGGACCTCGACTTCCGCGTCAGACTGGTGCCCGGTTCGCCCAGCTTGGACCGCGAGGGACTGGCTGGCCACTGCCGGGGATTGATTTCTATTTCAATACTCTGACTGGTTCGCGAGGGCCAACCGTGGTCTCGCGCAAAAACATTAAACTTTATGGGAGACGCCAGACCCAAAATAGAGTCCACCAGAAGTATATCTCCGGTTTTTGGTACCACATAGAAGCTGCCATTCTTCGGCAGGGAATAGTAGATCAGTTCAGCGTTCTTTCCGCTGTCCGTGTCCTCCGCCGTTACCTTGTACACAACCGATCGCAGAGCAGTAGCGTCGTCCAAACTAAGTTTGATATCAACATCACGAAAGCTCGGTTCGTGGTCGTTGGTGTCCAGCACGTCTACTTTAACGGATGCAACTTCAGCGACCACCGGGTCTGTCACAGCGCAGCTCTGGCAGCATAGTCCCAGGTTCAGGATATACTCGGAGCGCTCCTCTCGGTCCAGGATACCAGAGGTTTTCAGCAAGACATGTCCGCGTTTGTGGTGCGCAAAGGCACGGAAATGCTCGCTTCCATCGCCCAGGAGTTTGAGATGCATGCCAGAGTTGGAGCACCGTCTCTGCGCGTCGATCCGCTTCAAAGGAATACTCAGCCCGTTTACTTTGGATCCCGGCGCCGAGTTCTCGAATACATGACCGTGAAAGAACGGTATCCGCTCGTCGGTTTTATTCCCAAGAACAGATGTCACAAAATAAGATATCAAAAGAGCCCAGATCATGGCTGTCGTCACTTACGCCACACTAGGTGGTTTTACACATTATATCACTTTATGACCAACCATGTCAAAACAACCTTAGCTATTCTTTAAGTAAGTCATCTGATTCACTAACAGCTGATTGTTGCCTCTGCCATCTTCACAATTAAAACCTGTCGCGTTAGAACTCTCGCTCTTGTCCCCCGTCTCCTCTTCACTCCGGTCCCGGTCTGCGTGCCCTCTCCAGAAGCCTACAGCTCGAGCTCGAGTGCGCGCGCTCCCGTTCGTTGCTCCTTTCAGCACTGGATGCTGGACAGCGCCGCGCTTGTGCAGGCTTTCAGCGGGAGGGGAGTGGGGGGGGGGATTCTCCGGGGAACCCCGACCCACGTGACCGAAGTCCTCACTTAAAAAGAAGCAAGAAAAGAAAATACAGTCTTGTCAATTTTGCCAAAACGTAGTTTTACTGAATTGTATACAGAATATTATGTAAAAATCTAAATGGCGGGGTTTCAATGTATAAATAAATAATCCTAAAAAATCTTCAAAGGTTTTGGGAAGTGCAGTAGGCCTATAGCATTGGAGGAGCATCTTAGCATCACACTCAGACTCCACACACAGCTCTTTAACTGGTATTGATTACGGTCTCTCCACCTCTCCAATGCTGAGCCAGGGGCTCCTCCTATCATTATATTGCTCTCTGTTGTTCCACAAGCACATTTCAATTAGAGGTATCGGAGTCTCCCAACACTGGGACAGCATAGGCTACCCTCCCTGGACCAGGAGAGGAGGACCGTATGACTTCATTATCCAAGCAAATATTCTCGCAGCTCATTCCAGAGAGCAACCAGTGAGATGGGTTGATATAAGACAGCCACAGGAGAATGAACTCGATATAGCACTGGATAAATGCCAATTGTACAAATAACAATCTGGGGGTGCAGCGGGCCGTACATTCGCTGAGTTGTTGCTAGAGGAGTGGGTGTGTCAGTGTCCCTGTGGGTGGACCCAGAGGATTGGCTAACCTAAAGCCTGCAGCTAAATGCTACAGAAAACATGAAGCCTGTCCGTCTGGCTATCTGAAGTCAGTCTGTCTGTCTGTCTGTCTGTCTGTCTGTCTGTCTGTCTGTCTGTCTGTCTGTCTGTCTGTCTGTCTGTCTGTCTGTCTCTGTCTGTCTGTCTGTCTGTTTGTTTGTTTGTCCATCTGTCAGTCTGTTGTTTCTGGTGTTATATCTATTTCAGGACTAATGCCAGCACTCTCTGTATCCCAGCCGCCATCTCTCCAGCTCTCTAATGTATTCAGACAGGCTGACTGAGGCTGAGGCCTCGTTGGTTGGTCCCAGCTGGCACTGTGTCCTGGTGGATGTGAATAAGCCACAAACAGCTTAATGGAATGTAAAAGTCCTTGCAGGGTCCAATTGGTATGCAGAAGACAGGTTTTGTATAAGTAAATACACTACAGCACATAGCCTAAGCTTGGGGTTACCATGCAAAGCAAAGCCAAGGTGAGACCATAGTAAAAGTTGGCCCAACTCAGGCACTGACCCTTACCCGCTGCACCCAGCTAATCCCATCTGATGGCAAGGAAAGTCACGTGAAGGGAGAGTCGGATTAGAAGCAGGTACACTGTAATATAACCCGTCCGAACCGAGACGGTCCTGCCCTGGATCATCATGTCTAACGCTGACTTCCTCTGGCAGCTGTGCCCAGCACAGACAATGCCACAGAGACAGACAACATGGACAAAAGATAATATCGGACAAAAGGGGATGGAGAGGACCAAGTCGCCTCCGCACAAATGTCCGCCACAGACACACCATTGACACACCATTGCTCTATATATGGCTCCGTGTGCTACTAACCCTGTTCTGCCTCCCCTCTCCCTAGTGCCTCTCTCTCTCCCTCCTATCTTCTAACCAGGTCCAGTGGATGCCCCGCTGTCGCCAATGGACCACCCTGAGTCCGATGGATGCCCCTGTATCTGCTGCAGATGTCGTAGCAAATTAGTTAACACACACACACACACACACAGACATACAACAGTCCACTTCCGGCCTTAGGCCTGGGTCCAGTACCCCTTCCCCTCACCCTACCCCGGGTCCGTATCCTCTTCCTACCCCAACCCTACCCCTGACCCCTGCCTCTACCTGGACCCAGGCACACTCACACACACACTGACATACACCAGTCCTGGGCTCAGATCCCCTTCCCCTCACCCTAACCCGGGTCCGTATCCTTTTCCTACCCCCCACCCTACCCAAACCCCTGCCTCTATCTGGGCCCAGGCACATTTATGCACACACAGACATACACCAATGTTTTGCCATGTCTCTCCTATGATGTTATTAGCCTCTCTTACTCTGAAAATGTAATTTAATGTTATTTATTGCTCTATAAATGTTCTTAGCCGGTAGACAAACATACTCCAGGAGCTTGCTCGATCGCCTCGTTGAGAGGGGTCAGGGAAGAATTTTTACAGCTCACTTATCTGGCCCTCGGGTGATTACTGTTTTTTTGCTTCCCTCTGGAATATGTAGGGGTGGGATGTCTGCCCACCTCCCTTGTTCTCTGTAAAGCGCATTGTGTTGCCTCTGGGTATGAAATGCGCTATATAAATAAAGCTTTGATTGATTGATTGATTGATTGAACAGGGCAACCGATCTGGCCACGCCCCTCGTAGAGTATGGCCAAACAGCCCCAGGCAGAGGGTGACCTGCAGTATTTTAAGACTTGGAGAGGCCCTCACAAATCCACTAGGAGAGAGGCTGTTTAGATAGTGGGGAACCCACCTTCCCCAGACCATGACAAACCAACAGCTGGGGGGTAGTCCGGACTACAGCCGTGCGCTGAACATAACCAGTCAGCGCACGCACAGGACACAATGCATGTAAGCGAGCCTCCTCTTCACTCACATGAGGTGGAGGATAGAAAGCGCTCAGCTCAAAATCCTGTGAATTGAATGCGCACCTGACCACTTTCAGAATGAAGAATGGTCTGTGCTCAGAACAGCCTTGCTTCCATCACCCGTGATGAGGAAGACTGCCAGTGCTTTGAAACCACTGGCCCTTTGCCCGATGTCAAAGCGAGGAGCAACGCCGTCTTGATAGAGAGCCCCTTGAGGGAAACTTGCTCCATTGGTTCAAACGGCGCTCCACATACAGTAGCATGTTCACAACCAAAACCAGATCTAGATGGAGTCGTACGAACCACCTCTGGGTGCGCCTCAAGTGTGGAAGACCCAGTGATACCACCACGTGAGCTGCCGCCATGAGACCAAGAAGATGCATGCCTCCCGCCGCGCCCTAGCTCTGCTTCGCACCTGGTTGATACCCATTGTTAGTCCGAATGAAGAGCTCCATGTACTGCGCCCCCACCTGCTTAACATCCACCATCTTGGTGGAGCAAACCACTGCAACCTCCAGCCGTGGAGCCGGGCAGCTTGCACGGCTTCTTCTTCTTCGTTTGGGTTTTGTTTCATTTCCCCCCAGGCTTGGGGCCGAGGGGCTATCCTTTTACCACCCCGAGCCTGGGTGAGGGGTCACCCGGGCTATATATCCGGGCACACCTCCAGGAGCCATGTCACCGTTTCGTCATCCACAACCGTCAGGCCATGCATTCCATTGGGTGTCCGATATATTGGACAGTCCTGGATGACATGGTCTGCGGTTTGATCCTCGGCGCCACACTCACATGCCGCACAGGATGCCAAGCCCCATCTGTGCATCGATAAATGGAAGCGTCCAGAGGCAATTAAGACTCACCCATGCCGGTCTGGGTAAGTCCATCCCGGGAGGGGAAGGACCAGCGGCTGTTTGCCTCCCACTCCGCACTCCAGGTGTAATCCGCCCATGCTGCCTCGCTGATGTTGAGATCTGTGCATTGCTGCAGGAGAACCCGTGCAGCAGGCACAAAAGGGTGTCTCGACTTGAGACGCCAGGGAGGCTCCGCTGTTGCAGTGAGCCTGTCATGGAGCAGATGGTTAGGCTCCACGGCCCGGCAAGCGAGACGTGCTGTGGTTCCTGTGCAGCGGAGGCCAGCGGTATGGATGCCTGCAAGGATGGGAAGGTTGTCCACGGGAGTGGGACGCAGGCATCCCGTCACAATGCGCAAGGCTTCGTTAATAGGCGGGTCGAAGAGGCAGGTGTGAGCGCTGCGGCACCAGACCGGTGCGCAGTATTCACTGGTCGAGTAGACCAGGGCTAGGGCTGCCGTACGCAGTGTTTTTGCCAAACACTATTGACTGTGCATTTATAAATTCACCCAGGACAATGGGTCGTGGAGGCAGAATAGCTATTGTTTTTAGGATCAGTGTATACTTGCCCCTGTCACAAATGTCTTTCTCCTCTTTTAAACTGAGCGTGTTTGAGCTGGGACGATCAAACCTGGTACTATGTGATGATCTACTGACCCCCCAAATATAACAGTGACTTCTTAAAATACTTCTCGGATTTTAACATGCATATCTGTTGTATCTCATGGAGACACGTTAGACCTTGTCTTATATGGCTTGCCCATTTGTAATGTCCAGGTGTATGATGCAGTATTCTCTGATCCCATGCCTGTTTTATGTGATTTCACTTTGGCCTGTCATAGTTCTAAACCGTGCGTTCCTGCACGTCACTGCTGTATGTTGAAACCTTCTACTGCTGCTAATTTTTCTTCTGTATTCATAAATATATCTCAGTCTGACATCAGGGCCTCTGCTAGCATGGACACTGAACAACTAACATCTTCCTTTCTCTCCACCTGCGCCGGCGCTCTTGACACTGTCGCTCCTCTAAAAGTCAATCGCCCCTAACCCTAACCCTAAATCAGAATCGCCCCTGACCTAAATCAGAGCCTTGGCTACATGACACCACTCGGGCTGCCAGGCAGGAGTGCCGGATGGCTGAGCGCAGGTGAAAGAAGGACCAGCTCTGCCAGGCAGGAGTGCCGGATGGCTGAGCGCAGGTGGAAGAAGGACCAGCTCTGCCAGGCAGGAGTGCCGGATGGCTGAGCGCAGGTGGAAGAAGGACCAGCTCTGCCAGGCAGGAGTGCCGGATGGCTGAGCGCAGGTGGAAGAAGGACGAGCTCCATGTGTCATATGAAATCTTATATTATATAGCTGGAGAAGGTACCAGAGCATTGTAAAAGCTGAAAAGACAATACATTTTTCTGATATTTCCAATAATGAAGTCTCCGACGCAAATTCAGCCGAGGCACGTACGTCACGGCCGGGGGGGTCAGCAGAGGTTAATCAGTCACGCATGACGCAGCACCAGCTGACTGTAGCTGTCATAGCATTGGTCAGCTCACTAGAGCGCATGTATTTAAGCTGTCAAAACATGTCATTGTTCGCGCTTGCCTTTACTGCTGGTTGTGCATTGCATGCTCGCTGCTTCCGCGTTCTCTGCGCTGGCGTCCGCTGCCATTCCTGCTATTACTGCCATTCCTGCTATTACTGCTATTACTGCTATTCCTGCTATTGCTCGTGTCTGCGCGCTCGCTGCTCCACGTCTTGCTCGCGTTCCGTGCTCATTTTGTGATTTGGTGCGTTGCTGCCTGCTGCCCGCGGTGTCCTCGCTGCTTCCGCGTTCTCTGCTCTTGCGTTCCTCTCTGCCCGCGTCGTCTCTCCGGTCCGTGGTTTGGGGGTCCGTTTAGTGGCGTCGTGGAGCGCCGGCTTCCGAGGCCGAGGTGCCCGTCCCTCTGTAGCACCGTCGTGCCATACTTGCGTATGGTTCAGTTGCTCGCATAGCTTGCGTTGGAGTCCGTTTAAGCATTGCTACGCGCCGGTCACTGGGTTTCATTCGTGAGCCGCTGATGTCGGAGGTTGTCCATGCCTCGTCTGCCGCTTTACTCAACTGTCGATGTGCACCGGGTGCGTTCACCATTGAAATGTTTGCAGTTTCGGGCGTGGACGTGCTATGTGGCTTCTCTATGTATTTGGTTCATCTAAGTCCTCCCCTCGCGGCTCGTTCGTGGATTCGCTGGCTGCATGACAGGCTCTACTGCTCGTTGCTGACTAGCTGGCGTTCGTCAAGGTTCCCGTGTTGCACGTCGGGGCGTCATTATGTTGGATTGCTAATACTAGCTCATGATTCATTATGTTAGATTGCTAATACTAGCTCATGATTCATTATGTTAGATTGCTAATACTAGCTCATGATTCATTATGTTGGATTGCTAATACTAGCTCATGATTCATTATGTTGGATTGCTAATACTAGCTCATGATTCATTATGTTAGATTGCTAATACTAGCTCATGATTCATTATGTTGGATTGCTAATACTAGCTCTTGATTCATTATGTTAGATTGCTGATACTAGCTCATGATTCATTATGTTAGATTGCTAATACTAGCTCATGATTCATTATGTTAGATTGCTAATACTAGCTCATGATTCTAATACTAGCTCATGATTCATTATGTTAGATTGCTAATACTAGCTCATGATTCTAATACTAGCTCCTCGCGTTCAATTGTTGCAGCCCGAGGGTTCCGGCCGAACTGCCTCTACTCGCTAGCACCCATGATTGCGAGTGCCTCCACGCAGCTAGCGTTAGCCGTTCGGTGTGGCTAATGCTAGCTGTGTCCCCATCAATCAATCTAAGCGGGAATTGCTCTCACTGCTCGGGCATCTGAACTTCGCGATGCGCATCATCCCGCAGGGCCGCTCATTCGTTTCCCGGCTGCTCGAGCTGGCCCGGTCCGTCGTGCGGTTGCAGGACCCGGTCTGCTTAGACGAGGGCTGTCGTTTGGACCTCCGGTTTTGGTCCCAGTTGTGCGACGGGTGGAACGGCGTTTCATTTTTCTACAACGACGGCTGTGACTCTTCGGCGTCCCTCCGGCTGTTTACTGATGCTGCGCCTTCGGTGGGTTTTGGGGGTATATTCGGTATTAACTGGTTTTCTAGCGCTTGGCCTACCGAACTGACCTCACAAACTAACCAAGCCAGCTCCACGGCGCTCATGGAGCTGTATCCCATCGTAGTCGCTACAATATTGCGGGGACCTCAGTGGTCTAGAAAACGTATTTTATTCTTCTGCGACAACGAGGCCACAGTTACAATAATCAACAATGGTTGTTCGAACGTTCCGTTCATCAACAAATTCATACGCCGCCTCACATGGCTGTCCGTGCAGGGGAACTTCGTTTTCCGCGCCGTGCACATCCCTGGCCTCGACAATAAAATCGCTGACTCGCTGTCCCGGTTTAATTTGCAGAAGTTCCGCAGTTTATGCCCGGATGCGGCTCCGTCCGGCCTGGTCTGCCCTCTTTTTCGGCAGACGGTCCTGGACTGAATGAAGCCCTGATGCCCCTCCTGTCATCCGCCTCCCGATACATGAGAGCCGGTCTAGCCAAGACCACACTAAAACAATACGACTCTGCATGGTCTCACTTCACTACGTTCTGCTCCACGTTCTGGATGCCCAGAGAGCTATGAGTGGACTGTGACATTGGGTTGGGGGGGTACTGCGTATTCAGTAGGTCATGTGGCTGGTGCACTATTAAATGTTGTCTGGCTCATCAGTCAGAGCGCTCTCCGTCAACCCTTCTGTGCATGCGGGCCGCGGAGTTGCTGGTGTGTTCTTTTGGGGGGTAGTTTGCAGGTATTCCACCTGCGTCGGCCGGTGGATGCCAGAGTAGCCGCTAGCTGGTCTCTGTGGCTTTCCGTGGCGGGCGCCATGGACGCAGAGACACTAGGCTGTATCTCCCGCGGAACCCACAAAGCGTCGGCCCCGATCGCGGCCCACTCTGATCGTCATTGAGGCAGGGGGCTAGATGCCGTTCCCCCTTCCTGGCTCTCTGGGCCAAGGGCTTGGCCCAGAGGGGGGGAACACCTAGATTGCCTTCCCCTGCTAACGCGCTCCACGCCGGTGGAAGGCAGGGGGCTAGATGCCGTTCCCCCTTCCTGGCTCTCTGGGCCAAGGGCTTGGCCCAGAGGGGGGGAACACCTAGATTGCCTCCCCCTGCTAACGTGCTCCACGCCGGTGGAAGGCAGGGGGCCCCCCGGACAGAGCACACCGCCAAAAATTCATATGCATGTATTATGCCGCTTGTATATAAATGTTCAAATTTGACAAAAGTGATCTCGACTGAAATCTTAATAAACCACGTGTTTTGTTTAAAACTATTCACTCAATGTTAAACCTTGCCAAATCCACTTGTCTAGAAGCTTTATCTGAGGTGTGTGAAAAATGTCTTCACTTTTTTGTAGACAAGATCTCTACCATCAGAGTGAATATCTCCCCCCTCCTTTGACCCTTCCATAGCTGTCACTTGCACTGCCATTTTTGGTCAATTCGACCCTGAGTCGTTTTTATATCTCCGTGAAACTCACTAAACTTCTTGTTCCACAGACGCTGCCCCCCCCCCCCCCACCTCGCCTCTTTAAAGAGGTCTGTGCCTGCTTATTTCAAACAAGCAGTTGTGGAACCCTGAAAAACCTAACCTGGACAGTCTGTTCTCTCTAATTATAGACCCATTTTCAAGCTTCCTTTCATTTATAAAATCTTAGAGAAAATGGTACTTTTACAGTCTTTTTTTACATTTACATTTTTTAGACTTCAATCTGTGTTTAAAGCGTTTCACAGCACAGTCGGCACTCCTAAGAGTTTTTAATGACCTTTTAGTAACTACTGATTCCGGTGACTCTGCAATTCTTATGCTGTTAGATCTCACTGCTGCTTTCGACACAATTGACCACAAAATTCATATTTCTCGCCTAAAGCACTGTGTTGGTATCAGGGACACTAGGGTGCGTGTCCACCGGCAAGCTGTATTTTGGTGAGCTGGCTCTGTTTTCTTGTTGTTTACAATGGGTAATGTGCTCTAGGGCGCTATAGAGGCGAGAGCTGTGTTCCAAGCGCTTTTTTGGCAGTTGAAAAAAGTTTAACTTTTTGAGCTAGAGCGCAGGCTGTTAAAGGCTGTTCTGATGACGACAGCGGTCGGTTTTTGGCAAAACCGCAGAGACAGCGAACGTTAGCACTAGCTAACGTTAGCTAGCTATCTTAACTTGGCTATTAATCTGCAGTCTGCAAAAACACGACACTTGTTACTAACGTAGCTGTAAAACATCGGTAGCCTAGCCAGCTCTAAACTCTGGCTCTAGTGCGCTCTATGCAGCTGTAAGCTTGCCACTGTTCAGATACATACAGCTCGTTGGTGGACACAGCCTTAGAGTGGTTAAGGTCCTATCTGTCTGGGAGGTCTTTTTCTATTAGACTTGGTGACTCTGCATCCTCCTCTACGCCCCTAACTTTGGTTAACCAAGATTCTATTCTTGGGCCTATTTTATTTTCATTATACCTCCTCTCCCTAGGATTAATCTTGAAAAAGCATGGCGTTTCCTACCACCTTTATGCCTCCAACTCCCAAATCAACCTGCCCCTTAAAATACATGACAACAGCTCCCTGATGCCTCTGTTTAAGTGTCTCAAGAATATAAAAGCCTGGATGGCGTTAAACTTTTTAAGTCTAAACGAAAGTAAAACTGAGGTCATAGTCTTTGGACCCAGTGGTACCGGTGATGTCCCTTCTATGGACCTGGGTTCCCTGCAACCATTTGTGAAACCCGTTGTCACTAACCTTGGTGTTAAAACTCAAAACTGGCCAAATTTAAACCTGTGTTACTGTATCTCTCAATGACTTTGAATGTGTGATACTGTACATGCTTTCATTTCAACTCGTCTGGACTACTGTAACACACTCTATGCTGGCATTAACCAGGCCTCCCTCACACACCTAGTTAGTTCAAAATGCTACGGCACGTTTGTTAACTGGAACCCGCAAGCATGAACACACCACACCCATTCTGGCTTCCCTTCATTGGCTCCCAGTTCATTTCAGAGTTCATTTTAAGATTTTATTGTTTGTTTTCAAATCATTAAATAGGTTTTGGCACCCCAGTATATATCTGACCTCTTACACGTCCACACTCCTTCGAGTGAGTCTGCGAATCAGCTGCGTCTCAAAAACTCGACTAAAGGACCGCTCCTTTTCTGCACTAGCCCCTAAACTGTGGAATGAGCTACCTTGAAATGTTTAAATCTTGCCTTAAGTCCCATTTCTTTTCCTTGGCTTTTAATTCAGTGTGAGTGCTTGTGGTCTTCTATACTTGTGGTCTATATCTGTGTCTTGTATGCTTGTGTTATAAATCGCTAGCTGTGTTCTATGTGTTTTATTGTGTTATGTATTATTACTTGTATTTCACTGTTTTTTGTACAGCACTTTGGTAACCTTGCGTTTTTAAAATGTGCTATACAAACAAAGTGGATTGGATTGGATAGAACCGAGACCTTCATGGAAGGACGGAAAACGCTGAGACTCTTCTCCAGCGTTTCTCTCCTCGGATCGGACAGGCACGCTCTCATGGTGCCCGTATCCAGATTGATACCTAGGTAAACAATCTGACGGGCCAGCCATAGAGCGCTCTTCTCCCAATTGACAGCATACCCCAGGTTGGTTAGGTGTTTCACCATGGCAGTGTGCTTCAAAGCCAGATGGAGACAGAGAAATTCCTGGGGGCGAGCGCATATCCAAACGGGAGTCTGGTATAATCGTATGCAACTCCCTGGAAGGCAAAACGCAGTTACATCCAATGCCGAGGAGTTATCGGCACGTGGAAGTAAGCGTCTTTCAGGTCTATGCTGGTGCAAAAGTTGCCGGGAAGGAATACCTCCAGCATCTGTCGCTCCGTGAGCAACTTCAATTTTGCCACCGTCTTGTTGAAAAGGTGGAGGTCCAAAATTAGTCTTATGCCTCCCGTCTTCTTTGGTACGAGGAAGTATTGGGAATAATATCCCTCGTTCCTCTGTTCCAACAGGACCACAGTCACCGCTGCCATTGATAAAAGCTCTGCGATCTCTGCTCACAGAGCTGCGGCTTGATCGGGAAATGGCATCACCATCTCTACCATGCCCGTGAAGGGCGGGGGAGAACAGTGAAAGTGAATGGAATAACCTTCCGTTAGAATGCACTGTAGCCAGCTGTCCTGGAGGCACTTATCCTGCCAGACTGCAAAGTGGTCCAAAAGAGACTGTGCCGGAGATTGTGGCATTAGATGGGAATCTGCTGGAATCTGCTGGAATCCATCTTGGACCTGACCGCCA
>NC_140237.1:18940391-19020391 GCF_949987555.1 Borostomias antarcticus
ACGGTGAGGATGACCGTGTTGCCCCTGGAGGGGGGAAGACCGGTGATGAAGTCCAGGGCGATGTGGGACCAGGGGCGGCTGGGGACCGGGAGAGGATGCAGGAGGCCAGCCGGGGGCTGGTGGGACGCCTTGCTGCGGGAGCAGACGGGACAGGCGACCACAAACTCCCGGACGTCGGACCTCATGGAGGGCCACCAGAACCGTCGGCTCAGGAAGGAGAGGGTGCGGTGAACCCCGGGATGGCACGCAAACCGGCTGGCATGGCCCCACTGGAGCACCCGGGACCGGACCGAGTCAGGCACGAAGAGCCGGCGAGGAGGAACGTTGGCCGGACTGGGTTGGGCGCATTGGGCCTGCCTCACCACCGCCTCAATGTTCATGGTGACCACCCCTACGACACGCGAGGCCGGCAGGATGGTCTCAGGCTCCGCAGGGGGCGCCTCGGGCGCGTGGAGGCGGGACAGCGCGTCGGCCTTGGCGTTGCGGGAGCCGGGCCGGAAGGTGAGGGTAAAGTCGAACCTCCCTAGGAACTGTGACCACCTCGCCTGGCGGGAGTTGAGGCGCTTGGCCGCCCGGATGAAGGTCAGGTTCTTGTGGTCCGACCAGACGAGGGTGGTGTGTTCCGCGCCCTCAAGCCAGTGGCGCCACTCCTCCAAGGCCCCCACCACCGCCAACAACTCCCTGTTCCCGATGTCGTAATTCACCTCAGCTGGGGTGAACCGGCGGGAGAGGAAGGCACAGGGGTGCAACTTCTGGTCCTCCACTGACCGCTGGGACAGAACAGCACCGATGCCTGTGTCCGATGCGTCCACCTCGACCACGAACTGCCTGGAGGGGTCAGGATGGAGAAGGACCGGAGCGGTGGTGAAGCGCTCCTTGAGCGCGGAGAAGGCGGCGCTGGCAGCCGGTGTCCAGATGAACGGACGCAGGGATGAGGTGAGGTGGGTGAGGGGAGCTGCTACCCGGCTGTAGTCCCGTATGAAATGGCGGTAAAAGTTAGCGAAGCCAAGGAAGCTCTGGAGTTGCCTCCGGGTAGTGGGTTGAGGCCATTCGACCACGGTCTTGATTTTGCGGGGGTCGGGTCGCGTCAGGCCTCCCTCCACAATGAGCCCCAGGAACTCCACTGACGAGGAGTGAAAGGTGCACTTCTCCGCCTTGATGTACAGGCGGTTCTCCCGGAGACGCTGGATGACCATGCGGACGTGTTGGACGTGCTCCTCAGCGCTCCTGGAGAACACAAGGATGTCGTCCAGGTAGAGAACCACAAATACGTCCAGCATGTCCCTGAGCACGTCGTTCATCAGGGCCTGGAAGACGGCGGGGGCGTTGGTGAGGCCGAAGAGCATGACGAGGTACTCGTAGTGGCCACGGGAGGTCTTGAAGGCGGTCTTCCATTCGTCCCCCTCACGGATACGCACCAGGTGATAAGCGTTTCTGAGGTCCAACTTGGTGAAGATGGTGGCACTGGTGAGGGGTTCAAAATTGGAGCTCATGAGGGGGAGTGGGTATTTATTCTTCACCGTGATGTTGTTGAGCAGCCTGTAGTCGATGCATGGCCTCAGGTCTCCTCCCTTCTTCTTTACAAAGAAGAACCCCGCTGCCACCTGGGAACGAGATGGTCGGATGAGGCCCTCGGCCAAGCACTCGGAGATGTAGGTGTCCATGGCAGCTTTCTCCGGGAGGGAGAGGTTGTAGAGACGACTGGCTGGGAGAGGGGCGCCAGGGTGGAGCTCGATGGCGCAGTCGTAGGGTCGATGAGGGGGGAGTGTGCGGGCGCGCTCCTTACTGAAGGCCTCCCCGAGGTCTAGGTACATCAAAGGGACCGTGGAGAGGTCAGGAGGAGCGGGACGGGACCGGTCAACCCGAGTGGAGGTCTGAGCAGCTCGGAGGCAGCGGGCGTGGCAGGTGGTGCTCCAGCTGAGGATGCGCCCCGAGCTCCAGCAGACATGAGGGGTATGGAGTTCCAGCCAGGGCCTCCCTAAGATGAACGGAGCGTCGGGAGAGTGGATGACGAAGGGGCGGACGTTCTCCACGTGGTTACCCGAGACTGTGAGAGTGAGGGGCAGGGTCCGGTGCGTGATGGGGCCCATGGGATGGCCATCCAGGGCGAAAGCCGAGAGGGGCCTCTCCAGAGGGGAGAGAGGGAGCGCCGCTTTGTGGGCGAACTGGACGTCCACGAAGTTCTCGTCGGCACCGGAGTCGATGAGGACAGGGACGGAGAGCGTGTGCCCCTGCCAGGCGAGGGTGACAGTGAACCTGGCGGCACGGGTCCGGGCTAGGGGATGGATGAGCCGGCTTACTCGGTACCCCCTGGCGAGTGAACCTACTCCTCTTGCCGCCCTGGGAGGCGCAGAGGGACAGGAGTCGACGGCGTGCGCTGGGCTAGCGCAGTATATGCACAGTCCGTCCAGACTCCGGTGCTCACGCTCCGCCGGGGTCAGTCGGGTCCGGCCCAGGTGCATGGATTCCTCTCCAGCGGTGTTTGGGGGTGCGAGGGAGGCCGGGACAGGCCGAGAGAGGCCGGTAGAGGGAGGTGGAGACGGTCTGGGTGCGCTGTGGTGTTGGTGCGCCCGCTCGCGCCTGCGTTCCCGGTGGCGCTCGTCAATGGCTATGGAGAGGGAGACGAGTTGGTTCAGGGTCGCTGGTCTGTCTCTTCCAGCCAGGCTGTCCTTCATGGCCTCCCCTAGGCCCCGTCGGAAAGCGCTGTACAGGGCAGACTCGTTCCAGGGGCAACGGGCAGCGAGGATGCGGAACTCCGTGGCGTAGTCCGCTACAGAACTGGGACCCTGGGTGAGGGCGGAGAGAGCAGCGTCCGCGTCCTGTCCGTGGACGTCGTGGTCAAACACGGCCCTGAATTCAGCCACGAAGGCAGTGTAGTCCTGCATGTAGGCAGCTGCGCCCTCGCGACCCGCCATGACCCAACGGCGAGCCCGTCCCGTGGTTAGGTTGGCGATGTAGGCTACCCGAGCCGACGCAGTGGAGTACATACTTGGCTGGAGGTCAAACACGTACTCACACTGCATGAGGAACTCCCGGCAGAGGGTGAACGTCCCGTCGTAGGGGGCCGGGGAGGCGAGATGGGGCTCCCGGTTTGGTGGAGCGGTGGGGTTCAGGAACGGAGCCAGGCGGGCACTGAGCGCGGTGACCTGGTCGGACAGGGTGCAGACCAGAGTAGCGAGGCCCCTCAGTCGCTCGTCCTGGGCTTGCTGTTGGGCGGATACCTGCTGCAATTGCACAGCTTGGGTCTGTGGGAGGGCTTGGAGTAGTCCGGGAGGTGCAGGTCTCTCCTCCATGTTGGCTGGGTCCAAACTGGCCAGATCTTACTGTGAGGGTTTGGTTAGGGACCCAGGCGCAACAGGAAAGGAGGAGGCAAGGGACGGTAAAGCCCGGAGGGGCGATTTAATGAGATAACAAAAAGGGGGACGTGGTAGTCGTACAGCCGATGGTCAGGCAGGAGCGTGGTAGTCGTACAGGCGATGGTCAGGCAGGAGCGGGGTTGTCGTACAGGTGATGGTCAGGCAGGAGCGTGGTTGTCGTACAGGCGTGGGTCAGGCAGGAGCGTGGTTGTCGTACAGGCGTGGGTCAGGCAGGAGCAGGGTTGTCGTACAGGCGTGGGTCAGGCAGGAGCGGGGTAATCGGACAAGCGTGGGTCAGGCAGGAACTGGAGAGATGAGGAGGGGAGGCAGGGTGAGTGAGAGTAATCACAAACGGGGAACGGGAAAAAACACTACAAAACACAGGTAAGGAGATGTAGGCTAGGCTATACTTTACCACATGAGTTTATGGTAAGATCTGGCGATGAGTGGAGTGTAGACCAGGTTCTTGTAGGGGTTGAAGGTGATTGCAGAACGAGGGACAGGTGTGGTGATGATGAATAGGAAACCGGTGAGTAGAGCCGCGCCCGCGTCATCGTCGGAGACGAGCGCGCCGTTCTTGTTGTTGCGCACGGGCCGATGTGCTGGGCATGTCGGGATCCGACTCTTCGCCACCGGAGTGGGAGGAGACTGCCGAGTCCGCGGAGCTGGCCGGAGACGGGGAACGCCCGGTAGTGGGGGGAAACTCCGGAGAGTCAGAGCGTTGCATGCCTGGGCCGATGCGACGTGCGGAAGAGCGCGTAGGACGCCCCGAGCGCGCAGCGGGCCCAGAGGGGAGAGAGGGAGGCGGTTGTGGAGGCGAGGGCATGCGAGCCGTAACAGTATATCTCCAGTCTTCAGAAAAAATTGTGGTTATTTTGGCCGACTTTATTTCTGTTTTGCGAGGAGTGCAGATCAGTAAATGCAAAAGGACACACTCTACACTCTGACTAACCTGTCTAGCCCTATCCCAACACTTTGACCAACCTGTCTAACCCTAACCCTACACTCTGACCAACCTGTCTAACCTTAACCACTCTGACCAACCTGTCTAACCCTAACCCTACACTCTGACCAACCTGTCTAACCTTAACCACTCTGACCAACCTGTCTAACCTTAACCACTCTGACCAACCTGTCTAACCTTAACCACTCTGACCAACCTGTCTAACCCTAACCCTACACTCTGACCAACCTGTCTAACCTTAACCACTCTGACCAACCTGTCTAACCTTAACCACTCTGACTAGCCTGTCTAACCCTTACCACTCTGACCAACCTGTCTAACCTTAACCACTCTGACTAGCCTGTCTAACCTTAACCACTCTGACTAGCCTGTCTAACCCTAACCACTCTGACTAACCTGTCTAACCCTAACCACTCTGACTCGCCTGTCTAACCCTAACCACTCTGACTAGCCTGTCTAACCCTAACCACTCTGACTAGCCTGTCTAACCCTAACCACTCTGACTAACCTGTCTAACATTAACCCACACTCTGACAGTCTCAGGGAAGGAGAAGGCTACAGGCTATGGTTATCTGTACCATGGATGGATAAGATTAGATTTATTGCAGCTGGGCTGGTGCTGGGGCGAGGAACAGGCATGTATGGAGCACTTAGGATGAGGCAGACATGGAAATCTGCAGAAGTGTTTATGGTCTGTCTAGTCTCACGAGCCAGACGAGTCGACTTCCGGCCCAGACTGTCAACTACGTCTGGAATTCAGACGCAGAAATGTTGTTGAAGGAAGTTGGTGAAAAATTATATCCTATCAAAATATTCGGTCGTAATGAGTGATGAGATGAGTTTTTTTAAGAACTTCCTTTTACAACGGCTGAAGTTCAGACTCTCTTCCGAAGAGAGGTCTGGTTTTGAGACTATGGTCTGTCAGTCTCACAAGACTAGCCACTAGTATTAATACACAACTACACAGCCATCAACCTCCTTTGCAGGCTAGAAAACTATTTAAACTGTATTCACACAGGGAGTCCCATTGAGGCAGGACGCCCAGTGAGAACACTCAATAAAATACATACAATAATACAATTAAAAATACAAAATACATGATCAATTTAACCCATTTAATACCTAATTTTTTCCAGACATAAAAATATCCAAATCATGTTTCATTAGTAACCCTTTGAAATAATCAATCATATATTTTTGTAAAATTTCATGGAAAAGTAGGTGAAAAAGTTTTCTTGTAACCAAAACAAATTGGTTTGCCTTTTATGAATTGCTTACATCCATGTCGGCCAAAGTATGGGATCATGCTCTCATCCACTGACAGCCATTCCTGAAATGGCATGACTTTGTACAACTGATTGAGCTCAGAGAAGATGGGTCTAACCTTAAAAAAAGGGTCACCAGTGATCTTTGTGTTGTCAACCACATGAACTGAGGCCATTATTTCATCGAAGCAATTTCTCCGCATTGCATCTGAAATGCTTTCATTGTGTACTGTACATCGCTGTCAGCTGACCAGTACATGTGTCGTCTTGGGACAGAGCTGTACCCACATGTGAGAAGGATCCCATAGAAGGTGAGGAGCTCATCCATACTCAGATTGAGTTGGTCTGGGTGGAGTAGAGATTAGACAATTCAAGAGTGATCTCTCTTAGGGTGGGTGGATACATTAGTAGGAAAATAGCCATTGGTTCGGGGCAGCTTTGTTTCACACATTCTGCAGCATTTGGTCTGTATACTTTGTATTCTGGAATAACAGCAGTGGCAGGCCTCTTTGAACGTGTGAACACTCTATTTTTATTTTTGACCACCTCCAGCTTTGCTCTCGGCTCTTCTGGCTGGCCCCTCTGGTGGCTAGAGGCCCTTGATTCTTCTGGCTGGCCCCTCTGGTGGCTAGAGGCCCTTGATTCTTCTGGCTGGCCCCTCTGGCGGCTAGAGGCTCTTGAGTCTTCTGGCTGGCCCCTCTGGTGGCTAGAGGCCCTTGATTCTTCTGGCTGGCCCCTCTGGCGGCTAGAGGCTCTTGAGTCTTCTGGCTGGCCCCTCTAGCGGCTAGAGGCTCTTGAGTCTTCTGGCTGGCCCCTCTGGCGGCTAGAGGCCCTTGAGTCTTCTGGCTGGCCCCTCTGGCGGCTAGAAGCCCTTGAGTCTTCTGGCTGGCCCCTCTGGCGGCTAGAAGCCCTTGAGTCTTCTGGCTGGCCCTCCTGGTGGCTAGAAGCCCTTGAGTCTTCTGGCTGGCCCTCCTGGTGGCTAGAGGCCCTTGGCTCTTCATTGTTATGGAGGGAGGTGGGAGAGCGGGAATGGTGGATGGGGGAAGGGAGCGTGGTGAAGGGGAGGTCATCACTGCCAAGGTTATTCCACTCATCATCTGTTTCCATAACTTTAGCATGTGCATTCTGGCTGGCAAATGAGGACAGCATCTTTCTCATTTTGAGGGATAACTGCAATGTTGCATGCCTTGTCTGGGAAGTCTTCTTGATCCAACAAATCCAGAATTTGACTCATAGTTAAACTAAAGAAAACAGTAGAAAGTTCCAATGTGTTATCCCGCCAGTCATTATTGTTGCCGTTGACATGTTTAATAGTTCTTTGGCCACACTGAACAAAGTTGAGTAATTGCAAATGCATATATAAATACTAGACACCTTAAACATGATGTGTACCAAAAAATATTGCTCTATCTTTATGTTAACATACTTTACTAACCTTTTCTTTCAGTGGTTTGATGCTGCCATCTTCTCCTCATAGTGCAAACAGGAAGTAAACAACTCTGGTTATGTGGCAATGTACATTAAACATGTGACACTGCTCTCTTTTTTTAGACCCTTCATTATTTCATTTATTATTAGCTGAAAATGCATTGATACTTCATTAGGTAACATTTTTATAGCCTCACAAATGAAAAAGTTTTTACGGTCACTATTGTGACCGGTGGGATTAAATGTTAATGAATACAAAATACAATATATCCTATAGAGTACACAAAAATACTGTGCTTAAATGTGATAAAATGTAGATAACATTTTAATGTAGCCAAATCATAAAAAAGAAAAGAAACTCTAACAAGACTAGTAACCAATAGTATTACGACACCTAATACCGAGATATCGTGTGGTACCAGTGCTGTAATACTATTGTCTCAAAAGCCTTGTTAGAAGTGGGAACCAAACCTCAGACATCTCTGATAAATAAAGATAAACGCAACATTAATTTCAGAGCTGTCAAAAATCATTGTTTTTTAGGCTACTTTAAAAAAAGATGGTGAGGGGAGCAATACTTTTATTCCACACTTTCTAAAAGCTCTGTGGATGTATGTTTTATTTAATTTAAATGATTTGTCTACATAAAAATGTTAACTATATCACCTTTAATGAAAGCAATTCCAAACATCAGAAATTTAAATCTATGATCAGTCCCTTGACTTGTCCTAATGGCACTAGTGTGTTCAACTTGAAAGCCATCCAGCCATCCATCTTATCCGCTTATCCGGGGTCGGGTTGCGGAGGCAGCAGTTCCAGCAGGGGGCCCCAGACATCCCTTTCCCTGGCAGCATCAACCAGCTCTGCCTGGGGAATCTTTAGCCGCTCCCAGGCCAGTGCGGAGATGTAGTCCCGCCACCTAGTCCTGGGTCTACCCCGTGGCCTCCTCCCAGCCGGACACGCCTGGAACACCTCCCTAGGGAGGCGCCAAGGAGGCATCCTGACTAGATGCCCAAACCACCTCAACTGGCTCCTTTCGACGCAAAGGAGCAGCGGCTCTACTCCGAGTCTCTCCCGGATGACTGAACTTCTCACCCGATCTCTCAGGGAGACCCCAGCCACCCTCCGGAGAAAACTAATTTCGGCCGCTTGTATCCATGATCTCGTTCTTCCGGTCATTACCCATCCTTCATGACCATAGGTGAGGGTGGGGACGAAAATAGACCGGTAGATCGAGAGCTTTGCCTTGGCCCAGCTCTCTTTTCGTCACAACAGTGCGGTAACTTGAAAGCGTTCGGGATATTTTTTTTTCTCCATATAAACAGTGCATCACAACTTTGGAAAATCTATTTCTCTGCTGTGTTCAGAAACACTAGATTCCCACCAGCATAGCTACCAAACTCTGTATCCTCTCCCCAAACCCAAGCCTCAGTCACTAGTTTATTATTATTATTATTAATAATACTAATAATAATAATAATAATAATGATGATAAAAACAACAACAATAATACTAATAATAATAACCAGAATAATAATCATAATCATAATAAGAACAACTTTATTTATATAGCACTTTTCAAAACACATAACACAAAAACTAAACCAAAGCAGTAAACAGATGAGTAAAATAACCTAAGATAGTGCCCTCACGAAAACCAGTAATGAATAAGTGAGTTTTTAACAGGGATTTAAAGGTTGAAACACAGTTTGCAGCCCTGGGGCCTCATTTATCATTGAGGTACGCCTTCTTTTACACGGTCTTTTTCGCGATTTCAGGCGTACGCCATTTTCCCCCCCCCACATTGCGATTTATCAAGCCGAAAGGGCGGAAATTTAGTCGCCTTTCTCCGCGCTTTTGTACGACACCTCTCAAGTTGTCGTACCGATTTACACGGTGTTCTACGCCCTTTTTGAACACAGGGGGAACTGGCGACGCAGGTGGTGCGTCGGTGAATTACTATGTTTGACGGAGAGAATAAGTTCATTGACGCACAATCATGTAGGCTAATAGCCCAATTCAGCACCAATATATATCGCAATGCAAGATTAGACGTGTCCTCTAACCGGCTCATTAATGGTCCGATATGGATTTGTTCCCCAAACTGAACCTATGCGCTGTCCCAAACCTTTCCGCGCTATATGTCACACACCTAATGCAGGCACTCCATCAAACGGCAATAATTGACCAATTAGATTGTCATTAATATGTGATCATGTGGACCTGTTTGCTCTTTGGTAAGCATATAAATGACAGTCCTCCTGTGCGTAATGCGAGCCTAAATGAATCCGGCGCTACTCGGCCTACTGGCCGAGATAGAACTCCAAAGAGGTGACGGCGATGGCGACTGCACCCACATAAGGGCACCATCAGTGAATGAATACGTCTATGTGAATCGCTAAAATGTGCACACTAGAAATACCCAAATCATATGTGACGCCGACATGCTCATCACAAGTGTAGTGGCACGGTGGCCTGGCTCCACGCATGACTCATTCATCCTGGCGCACAGCAGGGTAGGGGCTAGACTGGAGGCAGGCGCTGCGCGTGACGGCTGGCTTGTTGGTGTGTCCATAGCCAAGATACATATTCTTTGTCTTATTTACTTTAATCTTTATTAGCATTTTCCATCCATACAACGACAATACAATAAAACATAAAAACTTACAATAACAGCTTATGGGTACTTCCATCCATGCAGCTTTTTTTTCTTACTCAAATATGACAATTTTAATATTAGTGGTATCATCACACTTCCTTCTATAATCCATCCATTTTTCCCATCTCCTTTCAAACTTTCCTTCCTGCATCCTCAATGCATAAATAAATCTCATAAATCTCCTCCACAACACCCACCACTGCTCCTTGGTTGAGGGTTCCACCTTATATCAAGCCCTCATTATTGTCTTTTTACTAGCAACCAATAGTACTTTCACTAGGTATCTGTCCCCTCCTTGTACATCATTCTGTTATGTTTGCCAAGATGTATATTCAAAGCTGATAAGAATGAGAACCAGTCAAGACCCCACCACAAAATGAGGACCCAAGCCCTCAGCCCCCTCCCCGTCATGAGGTTTACCAGCGGGGCCAAAGGGCCCACACTGAGGTCATGCGCCAGCTATGAAGACATAAACAAGTAAGGTTCACATTTCTACCATTTTATTGTCTGTTGGTGGGTGACTGTGTGAGGTGTGTGAGTGCGTTTGTGAGTGAATGTGTGAGGTCCGTGAGTGTGGTAGTGAGTGACTGTGTGAGGTCCTTGAGTGTGGTAGTGAGTGACTGTGTGAGGTCCGTGAGTGTGGTAGTGAGTGACTGTGTGAGGTCCGTGAGTGTGGTAGTGAGTGACAGTGTAGGGTCCGTGACAGCATGTGTGAGGGAATGAAGTGCAGTGAGGATGTCCTGTTGGCTCTGGTGGTGTAGTGTGGTGACCTCCACCAACTGCTGAACAACTGCCCCAATCCCTTCTGCCATTTCCCTCTGGGCCTCTAGGGTCATGAGCCTCCAGCACAGCGTCTGATAGGAAGCCCAGCCCTCAGGGACCCTTGAGGCAGGGACGCTGGCAGCCGGAGGTGGAGGCGTGGGCGGTGGAGACGGAGGCGCTGGAGATGGCACTGGAGGTGGAGGCCGGTGCGCTGGAGGTGGAGGCACTGGAGGTCGTGGCACTGGATGTAGAGGCTGCAACCGGCGGGGGCACGACCGTCAGGTCAAGGACCACTGCAGACTCCCCCTCCTCTGAGTCCCACCCCACGTCAGAGTCTGGAGAAACAATTTCAGTCATTTTCTTTGAGTTTGTCTGTTAACTTGATTATGCATTAAACATTTTATTGTGTAGCCATATTCAATTGATATGTTTTTCTGTTGGCAGCCAAATAAATGCTTAAGTGTGATTTACCGGGTGATTTAGATGAGAGTCTTAATAATGTGGTCTAACATTATGAAGTGGTCATCTGTGTTATCGTTCCCTGTTTTTGGTCCTGAATCAATCATAGCCTACCACAGAATGTGTGGAATGTTTGCTTTCCTCACAGCCACATAGGAGCGATCAGACAAATGTAGGCTCGTACAAATAGCTTACCTTCCGAAGATGATTTTCTTTCCTCGCGTGGACCTCACCAACAAGCACATGCACCTCCGTCTCCGAAAAGTTTCTCTTCTTTCCGCGTTTTTCCATAAACGTCTTTGTCTGTCCTAATGCTCCACGCTATATTATGTCGGTTCCTTCCGGGGTATCCACGTTGTGCCCTGTCATAGTTTTGACCATATATGGTTGAATTTGGGCGTGGAGAGGGCGGAACACGGGGCGCGTGCGCGTACGCTCTCTTCTCCGCCAGTCTCGGATTTCGGAGCGTACGACATTTTTGATAGATCCGAAAAGCGTGTAAATATTCTCGTCGTACGCTACATTTCGCATTTTCCGCGTTTTCGTCGTACGCCCTCTTTTACACCAGAATTTACACGCTCTTTGATAAATGAGGCCCCTGATCTCTGCTGGCAGATCGTTCAAGAGGAACACTACACACATAATCAAGTTCACACAACTCACTTAATCAGGTTCATCTTCAAGTTCAACTTGGGACTGTCCATCAAGGTAAATATTTCATCAGAACTGTAATAACTGTATAAAATATATAAATCGTCTTACCTATTAGAATGTACACATGTTTAACACTAAAGGTAAAGTTTAAATATAAAAACAATCAATGCATGTGACAGTTGGCTAAAGAAGTGAGTGAGCCAGTAAGCTAGCTACACTGGTGCCATGAACTGGAGGCCCTGTGGATGTGCAGTGAGTTTAGTGGGGTGAGTGAAACAGTAGGTAGCAAATTGTTGGTTAAACTCACTCCCCCAGTATAAATACCATACACCCACACCAATGAAGCTTTTTGTGACGTACTGTAGCTGGTTAAAACAGTGGTTTGCACCACACTTGTGCCGCAGAGTACCCAGAAGCCCTCGCTGTGGCACACACGCCCACCGCGGTGCTTTGCGTCATGCCTAATAATACCCATCACTGTAAAATCACTGTCAACCACCTCTCTTGATGTATTGCTTAATTGTCCTACCATTCGCTCTTGTTCTTATTCCATTTTCTGGCACCACTATTTTATTTTATTTTATGGGTATTTTGTATTTTGTTCAAGATACATGTCTTTTGATGTCATTTTCTAACCCATCTCTGGGCTCTATCCCCGTTGTGTTTGAGCCTGGTCCTAGGAACTACCAGAAGCGCTGCATCTGAAGATCTCAGTGAGCAAGGTGGAACATAAGGTTGTAACAGATCTGATAGATAGCTAAGAGCAAGGCCTCTCTGAGCTTTGTATGTGATCAAAAAGATATTGAAATCAATTCTAAAAGCAACGGGTAGCCAATGAAGGGAGGTCAGGAGAGATATGCTCATGTTTCTTAGTCCTTGATAAGGTGGTGGTGCCAGAATTTTGAACAGTCTGGAGACGGGAGACAGATTTTTTGCTAATGCTGGAGAGGACAAAAACAGGATTTGACCACATAATTTACATGTTTATCTGAGATTTGGGTTAAAAATGATGCCAAGGTTTTTACAGTGATGGGTTAAAGAGTGAGAGAAAATACCAAGGCTATTTGAAATGTGGTTATTTGCATCTTGGCCAATGAAGTCTTATGCGCCAGATGGTTTGCTTTGCCATCTCTGTTGGAAACTGTTTGGAAAAGGGCAGGCACTTTCAAAACTACTTGGCAAGTGATTGGAGGAACCATGAGAAAAAAATCTGAAAAGGTCCATCACGCACCCTAACTTCAACCACTCCTCACTGTCATAAACCCACCCGGGGGGCCCCAAATAAATTCAGGGGAGGCGCGGAGGGATGGTTAGACTAAAAATAAGGAAAAATATGTTTTTTTAAATGTCTATGGTTTTTATGAATGAAATGTGATTTTAAAGGTCAGAAGATCTAAATAAATAATGGGAGCGATGTATACTAAATTTGTGGATAGTGCAGAGAGAGTCTCCCCCGGCAGGCATTAATGTATTGTGCGAAAGCTCACTTACTGTAGCTGTGTAACGTTATGGGCTAGCTAATGCAGCCTTGCAAAATGGACATGGAATGTTTTCAGAGGGGAGGCCCACATTGATGGAGTTTGGGAACCCATGCTTTTCCGCAATCTTTTCTAACACCTTGGCTAAAAATGGGAGTTTTGAGATAGACCTAAAATAATTGTTACAATCAGAAGAGTCAAGTAATGGCTTTTTCCAAAGAGGGTGAGTAAGGTCAGTTTTAAAGAAATCAGGCACAGAACCTGTAAGTAGAGAGCAGTTTAAAATTTGCAGAATGCAAGGCGAAGCAGTACTAAAAACGTCCATAAGGAATTTGGTGTGGAGAATATGCAATGGACAGGAAGAAGGTTTCATCTTGGTTACCAATTCAGAGAGTGCAGATGGGCAAATAGGCTTGAATGCACAAAGGGGAATTGTGCAGAGCTTCACAACAGTGATAGGAGAATCGGAGGGAAATTTGACCACTTATAGATGAGACCTGAGTAAGAAGGACAGGAAATTGTTGCATTTCTCAGGTGAGGCATCTAATGTCACGGGTGAGGGAGGCTCAGTTGTAGAGTAAGCAAATCTAGAATTTTTAACCTCTGCATTCAATATTTTAAGAGGAGATCTAAGGTGTTCAAGGTGTACTGGGAGTTTAGATGATTTCCATAAATCAATCTTGCAACACCATTGTTTCAGCACCTGGATATTTTCATTTATCCAGGGTATAGAAAATCATCTAGATTTTCTGCATTTAAAAGGAGCGATTTCTTCTAAAATAGAAGTGCATATGTAATGAAAATTATTTAACTGCTCACTTGCCGACAGGGTCGAATCAGAGAAGTTAGCAGCAGTGTTAAAAGCATTATTGAACTCACAAGGAGGAGTTAAAAGTTCTAGATCTTGATTTGATGTGATACTGTGATACAAGAGATGCACAGCATCTCCATAGTGGAAAACATCAGACATTGATTGTTAGAGTTACAGGCATCAAGACATTCAACAGCAGGAATTGTTATGCCATAAGGCAAGATCAAGAGTGTGCCCAGTTAGGGCACGTGATCGATAGATTAAAAGACTCAATAAGGATAAAGAACTCCCGGTTCAGGTGGTCATCAGGGCAGCAGACATGAACGTTAAAATTGCCAAGAATTAGGAAATTGTTGAATCTAGGTAGAATGGAGGAACACTACAAGTCTTCCTGCCATGGGACCCCGCTGTTCCCAGGTGAGTGATCAACAGATCAACCAATGAGTTACGCAACCACAAGAGAGAGGACAAAATCACTGCTAGAGTGCTAACACATGACTTCCTGATTATGAAAGAGGTGGAGAGAGATGGGGAGACAGTGTACAGTATATACGCATTCACAGCTATGTGTATGTTTTCCATGCCAAAGCCCTTTGAATTGAATTGAAATTGAATTAAGAGAGAGAGAGAGAGAGAGAGAGAGAGGGGGGGGGGGTATAGAGAAGGAGAGAGTAGAGAGGGGGCTGGGGATTTTGACAGCTGCATGACTGTGCAGTATTATACCCCACTGTGATAGTACACTGAATTGTGTGTGTGTGTGTGTGTGTGTGTGCACGCGCATGCGTGCATGCATATGTTTGTGCAACTGAATGCATGCAGACAGGAAATCTTCAAGCAAATCTGTTCATCTTTTATAATCCTCACTTAACACAGACACACACACACTCACAGACACATAAACTGGCTCCCCCCCCCCCCCCCAACGTCCATTTAACCACCTAAATCTTCTAAAATCCTCCATTTCCCCATCACTTTGTCATAACTGAGTCCAGACAGTCTGGATTTATGAGTAGTTAATCTCAATCTGGATTTAAGAGCGTTTAATCTCAATCTGGATTTACAGTATGATTGGTTAATCGTATAATCTCTTTAGGCAAACAGAGCAAAAAGACTGCAGGGGACAGGGAGGGAGTTGACTGCAGGGAACAGTACAAGGTGGGAGAGGATTGCTGGGAACAGCAGAGGGAGGGAGAGGACTGCTGGGAACAGCAGAGGGAGGGAGAGGACTGCTGGGAACAGCAGAGGGAGGGAGAGGACTGCTGGGAACAGCAGAGGGAGGGAGAGGACTGCAGCCTCGCTGGGGAGGACCTCTGCTGCTCTCACTGAGAGATCATCATCACTGTGGCTGTCAACTGTGGGCAAAAAACAGTGACTTGCCCTGTAGCACACACACACACACACACACACACACACACACACACACACACACACACACACACACACACACACAAACACCACCCATAACCAATATAGGAAAAATAATATAAAAATCCTGGTGTCAAAAAATTGACAGAAAATACAGTTTAAATTAAAAATGGTTACAGAAGTGCTGGCCAGTTTACAGACAGAAAAATGGTCTGAGACAAAACAGCAGTCTTATAATGTATAACTCAAAACTGTTGACTGTGTGAGATTTCCAAGCGCTGCAAGATAAATAAGTATTTTGAGCAGGTCTTATGAAGCTCTGCAGTTGCTCCTCTCCAACTACAAGGCCAGAGACAAATAAAACCTTTCCTGATTAAGCAGTTCTCTCAAGACAGGGGAAAAAGGAAGAACTCATCAGCACACAGATGGAGGGTAGAGTAAACACCCACTAGTTCCATCCACTCAGGGGATGTGCTTTATGCGCTATGACGTGGTCAAGGGAACAGAGCACTGAGCAGTACCGCATGTTCCACAGTACACATACACTTGTTACATACAGTACACACTCCAAACTGTAAGTTCCACAGACCAGAATAATACCCTGTGTTCAGACAACAGCTAGAGGCAATCTATCTGTTTACGCTGCAGACAGACAGCAACTATCGGAGAGTTTGCTTGACATTGATGGCTTGTGGATGTATCCCCTATGTTGTCTTACTTCCTCCACGTGGTTCTGCTAGCAAGCTGACCAGCGGCTTAGCTGCATCAACTCTATCTAGCTCACTAGTGCAAAGCTAAGTGATGCCCTTTTATTTCCCACATTGGAAATGATTGTAGGCACAGTCTATCAAACTGTACCATTTTCACTTATACGCCTCTAGAAACACCATATGAAGTTTCTTGCCATGTTACAGTAGCTACATACAGTAACAGCTACAGTAACTCCCTTATAAACATCTCTAATTATCTTCAAATGTCAGGAGGTTGGGTTATCCTTTAGCCAGAGGCAGTTTATTCAGACGTAGAACCGCTAGCCGTGGCTTCCTCAGTGTTAGGGTTAGCTAACCCGACCTGTAGTTCATAGGGCAGGGCAAGATGCTAATGAGCAGTGTGGAGTGTCAAGCTGTAGGCCAGAGTATACCCTGGGTAACCCTGACCCCAGGAAGCTAAGGTTTTGTTGATTGGCAGGCAGGGATGTAATTATGACGAATTGTAGAATTAAGCAATAAACCACGAGAGGCCGTGTGTTATAGTGATTTTATAACAGCTAGGGGGCGTTGTTAGGCACGACGCGAAGCGGAGTAAAACCCCCCTAGCTGTTATAAAATCACTATAACACACTGCCTCGAGTGGTTATTGCTTTTATACAATGGTTACTACAGCAATTAGTGGAAAATAAACACACAGCAATATAAAATATGAACATTAATTCAAAACGAAGCATCATTCCCTCAATTCCGCTGAGCAAAATAGTTCCTCTAACAAAAAGGTTGCCAAGCAACAGATGCATTGAATGGAATCGTCAGTTGTTTTGAAAAGATATAGGCCTACAATGCATTGGATCAAATGGGAGGCGCATTAATACTGAAAATGGAATGATATATGGTCCCAGGTGTGTGTTACAAAGTATTTTAACGGCTTCCAGCCAATCAGAATCAAGAACCAGAACTAACCGTTGTATAATCTTTATTAAAAGGCTGCTCACTTACTATACCGATCTGTTATTGGAGGGCAGATGAGCTGCCGGAGGTTTAATATCAATGCATCCGTATCTTCATTTCATTAAGGTGTAGCATGTAAATAAAATTATAAAAACTTGGAATTACTTTTCTTTTAAATTTGACAGGACCCATGTAAACTGGTGTACTGCAACTGGTTGAGATTATTGAGAGTCATAGGTGTGGAATTGCATATGGACGCTAGGGACATGTCTCTAGTAATATTTGGGAGGACAAACTGTCCCTATCAATATTTGAGCAAACTGGTTCACTTTATTTTTTGAGCGAAGTCATATTAATTTTGATGTGCCTTCCCAGTAGGCTACATCTAATACGACCAATTTCTGTATGCAAGCATTTGTTCTTTTTCAAATATTCTCTCAATCTGAAGGCCCACATGATATCACAATATTAGGTCTGGTTGACAGCTGCATCAAAATCAATAAGCTATCCAATCAACAGCCTTGACACTTTCTTTCCCTTGTTGTCTCTTGAACAGTAAGCTCTACAGGGCAAGCTCCTTATTGGCTTAACCAATCATAGCTAGTTACACTGAATGAACAAAAAAAATGCACGCACCTGCGACCAATCATAACAGGTGCACCACTATAAAATGCGCTGACAGCCACACATCTGCTCCTAGAAACTTTCAGCTGAGACTGAGAAGAAAGAAGAAGATGACCAGCGATCCAGCGACTCACCATGGAGCCGGCGACGTTCCTCAGAGCACCCCGGCCAGCGCTGCCTAGGCTGCCTGAGAGATTCTGCGATTGCGGCGTCCTCAACAGCAACGTGGGACATCCACTCTGCTTCCGCTGCAACGGGCCGCAGCACGCCAGGGCGGATCTGGTGCCGTCTCCTGTCTGCCAGACCTGCGCTCAACCAGAGCCTCTGGAGAGTCTTTGCCGGGCGCACTTCTCCGACTGCCTGGCGCCGCCGCTGGGGGGACGAAGACCGCGTTGCTCCTCGCTTTGACGTCAGACAAGCGGGTCAGCGATTTGAGAGCGCTGACAGTTTTTCTCATCTCATCATTCTATCCTCTGCCAAGGAAAAGGCTTACTCGCACTTGTTGTGTCCTCTGCGTTCGCTGACCACGGCTGCAGTCCAGACCACCCCCAGGTTGTTGGTTTGTCACGGTCCTGGGAAGGTTTTGTAATGAGCCGGGCTGTGGGAACGGTTAGGAGGGTCCTACCAGAGGAGTCCAGGCAGAGTCTGGGTTCATAGGGCGAGAGTAAATATAAAATATAGGTAGGAGGCCATGTAATGGTTTAAAAGTAATAAGTAAGAGTTTAAAATCAACTCTATACCTGACAGGTAGCCAGTATAGCATTGCAAGGACGGGAGTGATATGGTCTTGTCTCTTGGAATGTGTTAAATGTCTGGCAGCCGAGTTTTGAGCTGGAGACGGGAGATGGCCTTTTGACTGAGCCCGGAATACCGGGAATAACATTAATCCAATTGTTATTAAATAAAAGCATAGATGACTTTTTCGATGTCCACTTGAGATTAAAACTTTTTTTTTTTTTTTTAAGTTTAACTTTTGCAATGTTCCTGATTTGGAGAAAGCCTGATTGTACTACCTTGGTGATTTGTTTGTCAAAGCTCAGTCATAGATCACACCCAAATTGCAGTTGGAATGCTTCACATCGGAGGTCAGGTTAGAGGGACCAAATAAAAGGACCTGAGATTTGGAGTCATTGAGCTGAAGGAAGTTTGTGTCCAAAATGTGATTTCGGAGAGACGAGCCACAACCTGAGAGAATGTGTCCGAGTTGCTCCCAGTAAGTGATACATAAAGCTGTGTATCCTCCACATAACAGTGGAAATTAACATTGTGGTTTGGGATTATCTGGCCTAAAGGAAGCATATAAATAGAACATAGAAGAGGACCAAGAATTGGCCCCTGGGGAACACCACATGAGAGGGGGGCGGGAGATGAGGAAATTCTCTTATAACCACAGTGAAAGATTTGCCTGTGAGGTACAGTATGGGTGAAACCAAGCAAGAGCAGTGCCCTTCATGCCAACACAATTTTCCAGGCGTTACAGCAAGGTTGGAAAATGCACTAGATACAGAATACTAAGCATTAAAAAGAGAAAGATCAGGGACTACATCCATATGTACAGCATGTATACAGTATAGAATAAATGGAAAAAGAACGTACATACATACATCCAGGCTGTATATGTCTAGTAATAATACACATATTATACATACATACATACATACATACATACATACATACATACACACACACACACACACACACACACACACACACACACACACACACACACACACCTCATCCCAGACCAGGCCCATGCCAGACCATTTAACAAATCTCCTGACCACGTCCCTGTACTCCTCCTCATGGTCTGTCCTGATGCATCCAACAATAGAGGATTTGTCTGAGAACTTCTGGATGGAAAGATGGGGCAATGCTCATTGGCTTACACGGGAGCTCAGGAGTAGTTGCCTTTGACCATCAAACAGAGTTTGAACCAACATAGTTTCAAGGTGAACATGAATGTGTGAATGGCTCCTAGAAAAAGTCCAAGATTAAACTCAAGAGACTGACAGTGGGCGGGTTTGTAAGATGTGTGCATTTTGTAATATATCCTACTAACAATGTATTTTGTTGATTCTGTTTTTCTGATGCAGTTAATGTTTTTGGCCGGGTTTCCCGAACGAGTTAAGGAGCACTTAACTCCAAAGTACTTCTTAACTCCCATACAAAGGGTTGCTTAAGAAGGGTTCCTTAAGAAGGTTCTTTATCAGGAAACCCGGCCATTAATGTTTATGTATAGTGTTATGTGCCGACACCAAGGACCACGATGGAAATAAGTCTTTGACTTTTTTGTGCCTCCTTGACATTTTTATGATGCATATGTATGATGCTATCATGTACAGTATCTGTCTGTCTGTCTGTCTCTGGTGCGATGTCTCCGTTTGTCAGTCTGTCTGTCTCTGCCTGACTCTCTCTGGCTGGCTGTCTCTGACTGACTGACTGTCTGTCTGTATATCCCTCTCCGTCTGTCTGTCTGTCTCTCTCTCTCTCTGTCTGTCTCTGGCTGTCTGTCTGTCTCTCTCTCTCTCTCTCTCTCTCTGTCTGTCTGTCTGTCTGTCTGTCTGTCTGTCTGTCTGTCTGTCTCTCTCTCTCTCTCTCTCTCTCTGTCTGTCTGTCTGTCTGTCTGTCTGTCTGTCTGTCTGTCTGTCTCTGTCTGTCTGTCTGTCTGTCTGTCTGTCTCTGGCTGGCTGTCTCTGCCATACTTTGGGCCCCCCATGGTAGCACAAACCACTGGCGCTATTGTCAAAGGATTTTTTGGTGCCATGTTGGCCAGGATCACACAGTTTGCCTCAAAGTAGGTGGAACTCTTCATGGGAGTGTCAGGAGGCAAAGCTCATCCATTCTTGCTATCACAGAGGATGAACAAGGGCATAGGAATGATATTTCACAGGGTGGGAATAAATAAATACATAAATGAAATAAAATATTCCTGAGATGTTTGCATTGGGCACTGTCACCACTGTTAAGATTTCCATCAAAATTCAACTAAAAAAATATGTTACTTAATGGTAGCTTCAGCTATGAAAATGTGTCCTTAGCAATGCTGCTGCTTGGCTCTGTAGAAACATCACAACATTGTAGCCTATATAAATATGGCCTATACATGTTACCTATAATTAAATTGCACATTTCCATTAATTGTGAAATTAGACATGCAGGCTAAATGTGAAGTCTGTGTTGCTGTGTCCAAAAGCACATATTACATAATTAGCCATCTTAATAGCATACAGTATATGCATTGAAGTTCCAGTGTTGCAATTTAGCAACGTTATCAATGTCAGTAGATAACTTTTTCTTCCACCGGCGAATTAGCTTAACGTTAGCTACAGTAGATAACAACGGTTGAACAGTGTTGCCTCTAGCAGTGGTCAATATTGCTCAGTTGCCCCCAATGTTGTTCAGTTGTTGAGAAATAATTGCTTGGAGAATGTGTCGATTGTCCAGTCAGACTTTAGTAGAATATTTCAGAGCGCTGTTTAATAAATCACTATTATGTAAGTAGACATAACCAATCATCGAGTCCATTGTCACTTCCTCCATCGCCATCTGGTCCGCTGCTGCCAGCCAAGGACAAGGCCAGACTGCAACGTGTCATCAGCTCTGCTGAGAGGGTGATTGGTTGCAACCTGCCATCCCTCCAGGATCTCTCCAGGGCCCTCAAGCGGGCAGGAAATATCATGGCTGACCCCTCCTCCTGCTTCGGCCCATTAGGACAAAAACCTCTTGGCACAAAAGTAGTTTCTTCCCAACTGCAACCATCCATCAACAAGGCCAGCGCCCCCCTCTGACTGACTCTTTAGCGTTATTGTGCACATTACCTTTGATTGCATTGGATAGGATTGTATTGCAGGATCTTAGTGCAATTGCCTCCTTGCTATTGCTTTCTGTGCCGTTGTATTTTGCACTGTCCTGTCTTGCACCTTGTCTATTGTTGAGTATCATCGTTATGCACCAACAGCCCAAAGCAAACTCCTTGTTTGTGTAAAAACCTGTCTGAAAACGTGAATCTGATTCTGATTGTATTGTGTTCTATAGAGCTTCACTCTGGAAGACAGTAGGAAGAGAAGAATTCTGTAATGTTAACGAGCCCTGTGCTGAGCCAGGCTAATTCACATACAGTAGATGTGAGTGATGTGAACGTTTATGAAGCGTAAATCCTTGTGATTGGCGTATATACAGTATGGCGCCACGCGTGGGAGCGTGGGACTCCCCTGGGTGACATGAGCAAAATAAAACACTTTGACCATTATCCCACCGTGATCGCGGCTTTTATCTTCTAATTAACTCATTATCTTTTAACTTCTAATTGTCTTCTAGCCCTAACTTTGACTCACTGCCCTTCCAACCTCTTCCTCTCTGTCTCTTTCTCTTACCATCAGCTCATTTATCTGTCCTTTCTCAATGTCCTTTTCCCTTTCTCTCTTATTTCCTCTCTTTCTCTCTCTCCCTCTCTCTGTCCATCTTTCTCTTTCTCTCGCTGAAATGCCCTGCATATGCAGCGCTTCCTTTCGGGCAGTGACCAAGGCCTGGCACAACTCACCCCCTGTCCTGCTGCCTGCCAGGCGGCATAGCTAGATAAACACACAGGCCCCCTGCTCCTCTCCTGAAGGCAGGATCCACATCATCCAATCTTTCTGCTCAGCAAAGAAAACACACACACTAACTGGTGTGAGTGATATACATGCACATACACACACACACACACACACACACACACACACACACACACACACACACACATGTACACACATGCACACGCACACACACACACACACATGCATACACACGCACACACAGACACACACACACATGCATACACACGCACACACACACACACACACACACACACAATGTAGAGGCATAGAGGGGGTTTTAAGATTTGTGGAGTAGAGGTGGACTCATAGTATAATCAGAATCCTCTGGCTGTCACTCCAGCGTTGTCTGGCAGGCTCTGGGGTCCTGGGTTTTTACAGTAGCAAAGCTCTTTGATCTATCTGAGTGAGAGAGACATCCTCCTGTGAGGGTGTCCCCAAAGGGTCACCCTGCTAAGGAGACACACGGTCTTTCCCCCATGTCCACGGGCACGCACACACACACACACACACACACACACACACACACACACACACACACGCACGCACGCACACACGCACACACACACACACACACACACATACATACACACACACATACACACACACACACACACACACACACACACACACACACACACACTCACTCTCTCTCTTTCTCATACACACACAGAAAGAGAGATGCACACAAAGTGACAAAAACACAGATAAGGGGGGAGGGATACCTTGGGGCACAGGGTTAATCCTTTCACGCTTCCTGAATTTCCCTTTAACAATCCTCCCTGTGGATTCGCTTTCTTCTCTCTCCCCCATTACATACGCGCACGCACTCTCACACACACACACACACACACACACACACACACACACACACACACGCACTCACTCACACGCACTCACACACACATACAAAAAAAAAAAAATCGGGAGAGAGAATCAGAGTAATGAGAGCCTGTGGAAATGTGAGGAGACATTGTGTGCCTGTGTGATCCCAGAGATGTTGTAGTGTTCTAGGGATCAGGTGAGGTCAGGGATGTGCACAGATAGACATGAGGTGGTGCTAGAGCACCTGCCCTTTGCCCTCTGGACAAGGCAAGTGCCCTTTTGAAAGTTACTTTTATTTATTTTTTATTAATTGTATTTATTATTTTATTTTATTTTTTTAAATATTTGTTTTACAGTGTAGGCCTACTATATGTGGCCCATGGTGACATCGATCAATTCTCGATTGAAAGAGTGTAATAATAATGCCCCAAAATGTGTTGTAATTTTGCAAGCCCTCCCCCCCACCCCCCGCACATCCGTGCCCCTCCCCTCCCTCTCTTCCGTTGTCAACGGTAAACGCGAAAAGCGGACCAAACGGAGGCACGCTACTCCTCCCCTGTCCTTTCCCCATCCAGAGTGCCCGAGTGATGACAGCTAACCAGCCAGGTAACACATAAACGAAACGAATGTATTGTTTGCACCCTAAGCCTCAGTTGCCAAACTATAACTTGCATTTATTTGTCTCTGTTGTGAAGTAAGTCTCATACAGCAGCAAACAGCTGAGCCTAAATTAGCCGACTGCCCACCTGCTTAATAAGCTAGACGCTAGTCATCTAACATAATGATGACCGCAACACGACCAATGTCGGTAGAATTTGTTGTTGGTACAGCATGTGAAGCTATCAGTATACTTAAGCTGAATATTTAGTATTATGTAGTAATCTTAACCACGCCCCCCCCCCCCCCCCCCCCCGTCAACAACTCGCGCGACAATCAAAATACAAATTATCTGTCAGCATCTCCCCCCGTGCAAGGTGCCCTCATTTTTCACTGAGCACCTGCCCCCGAAAATGTCTGTGCACGCCACTGGGTGAGGGGATGTTTATAAGACCAACTGGAGTTGTGGTTGTCAAAGTTTTGTTACTGTACAGGACAAAAGAACTATAAGAATATAGGAGAACCGTATGTAACGGTGAGGACAGGGAATTATTCTATAATTAATTACTTTAATGAATTAATTGATTAATCATTATTATTAAACCAGAGCCTTTAAGCTATAGTTTCTGCCTTATAACCTCAGCCCTAGGTCTCAGAACTTCACTTCAATTAGGATTGTCCTCACTTCTCTCACTCTGTCGCTCTTTCTATTCATCTAATTCCCCTCCTCTCTGGGGGACTGTTAGAGACATCATTATGTGAGAGCCAGTCATTAAACCCCTAGAAGACCATTTAATTTCTCTATTTTAATCTAATGTTCATTCATAGAAGCTGTGAATTGTGTATATGGCTCTCACGATGTACCTGACCGATCATTGAGAGGCAGACAGAAGGACAGACAGACGGAGTGCTGCCTCTAGAGTTTAGGGTAGAAGGGTGTAGCCAGAAAAAGCTTTCATCTCTCGAAAAATGTCTGAACTTCGGTGAGGAAATAACATTGTCTGTAGATGCAGTAATGTAGACCAAGTGAAAAAAGTATATGGCGCAATGAATGATCCTTGGCAGGACGGTATACCAGGGTATAGCCATGAATAGTATACCAACCTGGACCAGGTCTAGGTTAGGGCTAGGGTTATTGTTGCTACAGGCCTCTCTCCTGAATTCTGCTCTACACTCCAACGGGTGTACGATCAGGAGTGAGCTACAGGCTAGCAACTACATGTCCACATCTCTTTCACAGCACACAGACACTCACACAAACACACACACACACACACACACTGCCTTGTCAGAATTCACAGCCCCTACCCAAGGACCTCAATTACCATGGTGACATGGCCCAAAACAACCTAGTGCACCTTGGGAGTAGAGTCAGACAGGGAGACCAGGGACCTTGGTAGACGCACACACTCACAAACATACATACACACACACAAGTGGTGACTGTGTGTGCATATGTATATGTGTGTATATGTGTGTGTGTATGTGTACACTTGACTCCTGAATAATTCAAAGTTTTTACAGGTCTTTCCCCTTAGATTACCAGTCTATTTGCATTAGACACTAATTGTCCTAACACGGCAGACACTCACACACACACACGTACACACACACACACACACACACACACACACACACACACACACACACACACACACACACACAGTAAATCAATACCAAAAGTACTCTGGGAATCTGTGTGTATCTGTGTCTATGTGTGTCAATTCTATCCTCTGCAGTACCTGACCCCCCCTCCTTTCCCCCCAGTGGCCATGAATTAATAGGTACCTAACCCACACGCAGGCGCGCGCACACACACACACACACACACGCACACACACACACACACACACACACACACACAATGTGCCGTCGCTGTCACATTAAGTTAATGATAAACAGTCTACATTGTGGGGTGCCAGAGGGAACACTCACCCACCCCTAACTGTAGCGTTCCTCAGCAGGTAAACACTTCTGGGTAATCACAGTCCTTCTACAGGTCTGAGGGGAGGGGTGGAGGGATATGCATGGGGACTTGAGGGTATTCTTGAGGGAATTTCTGACCTAGGGCTTATTATTTGGTTATAATGTAATTGTCACTTGTCATTTGTACACAAAAGATAATATAGCTACTGAGATTTCCACGTTGATGACTGGATAGAAATCGATACTACAGTACATCCTCCATTGTGGATATTTTGGCATTTCTGGCAATAAATCCCTTACCTTTGAGAGGTCAGCTGGGTGCACTTGATGGTATGGGGAGTTGTCTGTTCCCTTCTCTCTTTGAAAACACTCTGAAAAGACATGGCTGGCCAGTCATAAAAACCATTCCTCGCAATGCAACTGATTGAAGCAGTGAGCAGTATATAAGTATGGATGCCATTGTGAGTGACATAGGCACACATTGGTGTACAAAGTTGATAGGACTTGTGTCGTGATATCACTGGGTGGGACCCTTTTCGTGACAGGATGCCTGCGTCCCACCCCTATGGACAACCTTCCCATCCTTGCAGGCATCAAGTCCGCTGGCCTCCGCCGCACAGGAACCACAGCATGTCTCACTTGCCGGGCCGTGGAGCCTAACCACCTGCTCCACGACAGGCTCACTGCAACAGTGGAGCCTCCCCGGCGTCTCAAGTCGAGACACCCTTTTATGCCTGCTGCACTCCAGAGACCTTAACATCAGCGAGGCAGGATGGGCGGATTACACCTGGCGTGCGGAGTGGGAGACAAACACCTCCAGACTCTGTGATTTCATCCCGGCCGCTGGTCCTTCCCCTCCCAGGATGGACTTACCTAGGCCGGAGTGGGTGAGGCTTAATCACCTCCGGACCGGCGTTGGACGCTTCCGCTCATCGATGCACAGATGGGGCTTGGCATCCTGTGCGGCATGTGAGTGTGGCGCCGAGGATCAAACCGCAGACTATGTCATCCAGGACTGTCCGATATATCGGACACCCAACGGAATGCATGGCCTGACAGTTGTGGATGACGAAGCGGTGACATGGCTCCTGGAGGTGTGCCCGGATATATAGCCCTGGTGACCCCTCACCCAGGCTCGGGGTGGTAAAAGGATAGCCCCTCGGCCCTGAGCCTGGGGGGGGGGAGAGGACACAACATCAAAACCCACATGAAGAAGACTGGGTGGGAGAACATTTCTGTTGTAATTCGCTTTATATCCGAGGATAGTAAGTAACAGAGTATTTACCCTGGCCACTGCCGAAGCCAGGGACGCAGGTGCACTCACAGACACTATATTAAAAGAACGATCAACAGCTGTGTTGAGTGCTACAAAAATACTGAGTCAGTGTTATGATGGTGGTTCCGTCATGTCCTGAAAGCACAAAGGTCCAAAAACTACTACAGGACAAATTTGTCTGAGAAATTCTCCATGTCCACTGTTTCAACCACCATCTTCACCTTGTGGTTGTCTATCGGTGACTTCTAACCCTAACTCTTACTCTTTTCAGAAAGCCTACTATATCCATTCACCACAAAGGTGAAAGTCAGAAGTGCCTCCTGGACCAGTGCTGGACTGGCCACCTGCTATGATCTCAGTGATCTTTAAAAACTTAGCATATCTCTGCAGTACTGTCAAAGGTGAACAGCACTCAGGTCTATGGATCAGAGGTGAGAGTGAAGGCTATTGGGCTTCTTCAACACATAGGTTAAAGGATCAAAGCTATTGTTTATTGGACATGCAGTGCACAAGATATCATTGCTTCTCGACTAATGAACAGTGAGAACAGAATAGTGTGTGCACGTTTTCATTTCATTTCAAACCTTTTTTTCCATTCGGGTTCCAGTGAGACCCGCCCTCATCTTAAGCGTGAGCTGAGATGTGACACTGTATTTACCCAACTCTGGAATACAGCTAACAACAACCACTATCAGCAAAAGGAGACATACCATGAACAGGAACCTTGAGGAGTACGTTGTTGAGGAGAGTGTGGGACAAAATGACACCAACAGCAAGACAGAGCTGAAGAGACTATTTCAGTGCCATTAATGCAATGCTTGGAGAGATTGGTATTCACTTCAGCGATCGCAATGGGAAGCTGATTACTGTGTTGGCAGCACTGGCCCCCGAGGATAAAATATTCCTTGATGTGAAACCACCTAGCCTGGATTTAGACTGTAAGTGGTAGGACACTCTTATGCCTTGCACGTTGAGAGGAGGAGAAATATAGGTGCTGCGCAGCACTAGGTCGTTTTCTTGACCGTGACCCCAACCCCTTGAACAGAACTAATTTTTACCCTTACAGTGTACACATACAGTACATAAACTGGTGCAGGCAAATGTTTTCCTGTTAACTGCTACAGTTAGGAGATGGAACAAGGTTTGAGGTTGTGATATGGCCACAGCTCTTTTCTGTCCTGGCCACACAGTGAACTGCCCACCGACATCAGAACTGCTACCTTGGTTCGAGCCGAGACCACCTCTTGAGGTCGGACCAAAGACAGAGTCTTTGATCCGCGCACCGTGGTCCAGGAGGTTTCACACCTGTCAATTTGGTTCGGATCAAACTGGAAAGTCTGAAAGTCCGGACTAAACAACGTAGGTGTTTTTAGGGTCCTAAGTTACACACTCAACAAGTGGAGAAAAAAGACAAAGCTTACAAACTTAAAAGATGGCACAGGAAACCCCAGGGACAAGGCACAGCTACAGCAAGTAATGAACAGACAAAGTATAAGAGGGGAGCTACATGTAGGCTATATATACACAGACTAACAATATAGGTGGAAACCAATAAAATAATCAGTGGCACAGGTGTCCTCTCAATCAGAGGCAATTTAGTCAGTTGTAGTCCTAGGGTCCGCTATTGGGGTGGGGTTGCCAACAACAACATCTCTGATTGCTGTTGCACTGTAGGATTGCGGGTAGTGTATATTTTCCTATATGAACAGCAGTAGTTTGAGGGGACAAATTGGCACAGACTTCAAAATACTATTCAAAAATTCAGTTGCACTGTATGATTGTGGGTAGTGTATATTTAATTGTATGAGCAGCTGTAGTTTGAGGGGACAAATTGGCATAGACATCAAAATACTATCAAAAATTCAGTTTTTGAGATCAATTTCGGAAGATTCTCCCACTGCATACTGTATCTACCATGTCATGACAATTTTGTCATTTTTTCATGAACATTGGAGATTTATAGAGTGAATATTACCAGTAGCTGCATACAGTACTGTTTACAGTAAAACACTGATGCGCTGTGGGCTCAATTTCTGATATTTAAAAAATCGTGATGATAGTTTGTGGAGGACAATCTGAAGATGTAGTGTAGCAATTGAGGTGTCAATTGACTAAAAAAGGTGGGAGGAGTAGGGTTTGATCGGTTTTGCAGTTTTTGAGAAAAACAGAGTGATGGGCTTCATAATTCATGCCAGCTCAAAGCATATGGAAGTTTGTGATAGCACGTATGGCTAATTTGTTAGTTTTTTTTTTTAAGTTTTAAACTTTAGACGATTGCTGTAGCGCCACCATCAGAACTATTGCCCCCCTATGCCAGTTGAGGACTTTGAGCATAGGACTGGACCTATGTGCAAAGTTTGGTGACTTTTCATGCATGGGAAGTGTGGTGGCTGGACTCAGTTGACCTATGACCTTCGGACACTCACAAAGTACTATTATAACACTTCAGATTGAATTCACCAGTACCACAGGGTTCTCCTCCCAAGGACCAACACAATCACACAACCTTGTCAAATGAGGACACAAAATATAACAGAATAGAGTAAAAGAAACGTACTTTATTACCTTACAATTGCAGCAAAGGGACGGTTACACAGAGACACAAGTGTATCTGAGCAAGCGCGCCGACTGATGTCGGGACGCTCTATATATGCTATTCCACACAATACATTGGTGCGTGACTACATATGTTAGTACCTGATTGGTTGAAACTTTTGTCTAGTGCTAGTCCTATGAGCTCACTAGTTTCGTTTTCCATTCAGCCGATGTGATTAGGGTGTTCCCTGTTAGTTACATTTACTGCAACTTTGGCAGGCTTTTTTGAGGTTTTCAAGGGGTCTGGAGCTTTCGAAGGCTCTTTCGTTGCAGGTTGTGTGACTTTGGCAGTCAACTTATCTGCTACTGGAACACAAATGTATAATAACAACTTTTCATGCGTACTATGTGTTCTGGAAAAGTACAAACTGCTGACATTCAGTTCTAATCACGCGATGCTGTCGATGCCTCGATACATTACACTCAAAGGTGGCTTAAGGTCAAGCACATGCGCAGTATGAGCGGAACTAGAACCCAAATAAGGTAGGTTAGTTCTAAACAGTTGAAATAATACTTTATCAAATAGTACCTCTCACATTTCCCCCCTTTGATCCATACTATGGATCATTCTATGGTTACCCTTACTTGTCTTACAAAGAGCTATAATAGCATATCAATTCTAAGAGGGGTCTAAGAACAGCCAAATGGCATTGTAAGAAAATCATTGTAAAACATGGTAAAAAGCCCCGATAGGGTACAAACGCAACACTTTAATACTCCACGCGGTGGTTACTGTACTGTAACTTAAAATATAGCAAAACAGCAGAAGAATGAAACAGCTCATGTTTTGGTGTCTTCAGGACTCCAAGAGTCCTATCCGGTGCTCAACCCTTGCATGACTAACAGCTGGCCTGTCATGGTGGGGAGGTGGTAGTTGCTCGACTGGACTGGGGCCACGGCTCTCGTGTCTACCTTCAGTCAGGAGGTCCCCGTGTGGGGTGTATGTCAGTTATCAGTGTCTGGAGGTGTATGTGTATGTTCAGATCTTGCCTGTTACTGGAGGATCGCCTTGGGGTTATCCTCGTGGTACTTCTGGAGATCCCAGGCCTTCTGTTGGGCCGGGGACAGGGTGGCTTCTTCGTCCTGCAGCAGGATCATTTCGGTGGCGTCGGCCCCCAGGGTGGCTCGGGTCGCTTTGGTGATGAGTTTGATGGCTGCCTCTTCGGTGGACATTGATGGCGGCCCCAATTGGAGTGGTGCCCCGGCCTGGTACGCCCCTGGCTGGTAGGCTGGTGGTGGTGCAGCGGGAACAGGTGCCTGGATGGAGAGAGAGATATTGGGATAGAGAGGGGGCACTGGTGCCGGTTGGGGCATCTGTGGAGCGCTCGCTGGTGGAGGGTGTGGCGGCTGCTGCGGGGGTGGTTGCGGAGGATTGGGGTTGGGGAACGGAGTGTACTCATTGTCTCTTCGGGCCTGAGGGTTATCAGTCTGGAACGGCGGGACCGTGTCTCCCCCCTGGCTGGAAAACAGTGTTAATTCACCTCCCTTCTGGCGGTTCCTGGCCTCAGTTTCCCAGAGACATAGAACCGCACAAACATCGCTTTCTAACTTACGCTTTTTCCTTTCCTTCTCTGTCATCTCTTCTACTTTATCCTTTACTCCTTTTATCACACACATCGCAAATGTACCATTAGCGGGCCATCTCACTTTATCGAGGTTGCGGAGGGCGACCACGCTACGGACCCCCTGTGTGTCTCGCATGTAGGCATAGCATTTGCTCTCGGTACAGTATTCATCGAGAGTTTTACCTGCGTTGGCACCCATGTTTCAAACACTTCAGGTCTCTAATGCACACAACACAACAGTCACTTCAATCACAACTTCTTGAATAGTAGTAGAACAAAATGGTACCTTTAATCAGAATGTGGTACGTACTTTATGTGGAACAGCAACAATTGTTTAATATCGGAGTCGTTATGGTTCTATTTCGCACCGCTCGGATAAAACACTTCACACAGTCAATTAATATGAAAACCCAACCAGAAGAATAATTCTTCAACAACTATAATGTTAACACGGGCGCAGCACTTCTCTGTGAGCCTATAACCAGGTGTCTAGGTATGGGAATTCTTGGTCTATGGACAGACTATGTAGTTATGTTGTAGCAAGCATCAAACCTCACTGTGGCAACCAATGTATATGTGTGGACCTTAATAATCTCTCTACACCCAATGCCGTACGTCTCAAGCGTAGCCCTTGGCGAGTACTCTTATTAAAAAGGAATTTTTCTGTGAATAATCGATGTACGTTTGGAACTTACTATAATGTCAGAAAAGCAAATCCTCCAGTTGATGTGTTGGTTGTCCTTTTTTATGGAGGGATTCCAGGCCTCCCTGCCCCTCTGAGCGACCCTGCGTCCGCCCTCAACCTCGTCCGTCGACGGCTTGGCTAGGAAGTTGATACGTGGAAGGTGATCAGTCCAACGGAGGTCCACTCAGGAGGGTAGATCAGCTGGAATCCCACTTCTGACACCAGTGAAATGTGGTGGCTGGACTCAGTTGACCTATGACCTTCGGACACTCACAAAGTACTATTATAACACTTCAGATTGAATTCACCAGTACCACAGGGTTCTCCTCCCAAGGACCAACACAATCACACAACCTTGTCAAATGAGGACACGAAATATAACAGAATAGAGTAAAAGAAACTTACTTTATAACCTTACAATTGCAGCAAAGGGACGGTTACACAGAGACACAAGTGTATCTGAGCAAGCGCGCCGACTGATGTCGGGACGCTCTATATATGCTATTCCACACAATACATGGTGCGTGACTACATATGTTAGTACCTGATTGGTTGAAACTTTTGTATAGTGCTAGTCCTATGAGCTCACTAGTTTCGTTTTCCATTCAGCCGATGTGATTAGGGTGTTCCCTGTTAGTTACATTTACTGCAACTTTGGCAGGCTTTTTTGAGGTTTTCAAGGGGTCTGGAGCTTTCGAAGGCTCTTTCGTTGCAGGTTGTGTGACCTTGGCAGTAAACTTATCTGCTACTGGAACACAAATGTATAATAACAACTTTTCATGCGTACTATGTGTTCTGGAAAAGTACAAACTGCTGACATTCAGTTCTAATCACGCGATGCTGTCGATGCCTCGATACATTACACTCAAAGGTGGCTTAAGGTCAAGCACATGCGCAGTATGAGCGGAACTAGAACCCAAATAAGGTAGGTTAGTTCTAAACAGTTGAAATAATACTTTATCAAATAGTACCTCTCACAGAAGTCAGGCTGAGGAAGAAGGAAGGAGAAGAAGAAGGAGAAGAAGGAGAAGAAGAATATTGAGAAATACAAGAGGGACCGGCCCCTAATGAGACTGTTCAGATTATTGTCAAAACACCACAAAATAGTCGAAGCAATGGTCACTGTACTGACAGCACGTCAACTGGTGTTGGTATTTCGTTCTTTGACCGCTACTTGAAAAAGCTCATTCTTCACTCTCAATTGTGTTCACCGACCGCAGACGCAATATGCTTCATGCAAGGAAGGCCAGGCTGTGAGCGAACTAAGGGCTGTGAGTGAACCAAGTGATGCATGGAGCAGGGTTCCTCTAGAGATGCTCAGCCTTTGCGGTGAGCGTCTAGCATTGTCATATCTACGACCCAGTGACCACCCATTAAAACCCTATGCCCCCTTGCTGATAACTGTCTGCCACCAACTCTGCCCACCCCCTCTTACCCTTCTTTGTCTCTCTCTTTCTTACTCACCCTCATCTCGCTCTCATTCACACATGAATGTACTCTCTAATTCTCTCCCTCCCACTCTCTTGCTTCCCCCTCTCTCTTTCTCTCTCTGACTCTGTTGTCCACTTAAAGACACATTTTCCATGTCAGGACTGCCTGACCTGGGATCTCAAAGGAGAGAATAATCATGGTCTACATTATCAAACAGCAGCTGATGAATGAGTGATGTAGCAGAGTGCAGACACGTAGACAGCATCTCAACAGGGCAAAGAGAAAGAAAGAGAGAGGGAGAGAAGAGAGAGAGAGAAGAGAGAGAGTCCTTCCAGTGTCCTTCTTCAGGATGTCCACGCATGGTTTTACCATGCTTGGCTTCCCAGAGGACAGTGGTTTTACCATGCCTGGGTTCCCAGAGGACAAGGTTTGAAGCAATGAGGTTGGGATGGCGCATGTTGTGGCCGGCCAGCCTCAGTCTCCACTGACGTATCTTTGTGGTCACCGGTGGTAGATTAGCACAGAGGTCAACATTGCACATGTGAGAGAGAGGGAGAGAGAGAGGGAAAGAGAGAGACAGAGAGAAACAGGGAGAGACAGATTCATAGGCAATCACAGAGATGGCTCCAGAGAGACTAAGAATGGGTCTGACAGAAGGCAGTTTTGTCCAGCAATCATCCTGGTTCAGCCCAGCATAACAACACCAGACAACACTAATACTCAGACCAGCCTTGATCACTTTAGACCCAGCACTCTTGTTTAGTGTCCAAGGACCAGATTATTTTGTCAGTTCATCCAGGCAGATATATAGCTGATCCTAGGGGCGGCTGTAGCTCAGTTGGTAGAGTGGTTCAACGATCGAAGGGTCAGTGGTTCAAATCCCAGTTCCGACTGTCCACATGTCGAAGTGTCCTTGAGCCAACCCCAAATTGCTCCCAATGAGCAGGTTAGCACCTTGCATGGTAGCTACTGCCATTGGTGTGCGAATGTGTGTGAATGGGTGAATGAGAGGCCATTGTATAGCGCTTTGAGTGCCGCTAAGGTGGAAAAGCGCTATATAAGTGCAGTCCATTTACCATTTAAAGAGTACTAGCTGCATCTCACCATACACCCCCATTAACATTAACATATTGATACGCAATGACATCATCTCTCTCTTCCCAGAAGCCTATAATGCAAGGGAAAGGGCATGACCATCACAGAATTGTATGTTTATCTAAACTGATAATGGGCTGCTTTCTGCTTTTCTATTTCAGTATAATATATATGGAGGAGTTAGTTGGAGGACAAACTGCAACAGAACAATGTGAGAGATTTGGGATGGTATGCGAGTCATCAGTGGCTACAAACAGCCCAACCAGACGATGGCGGGGAGTCAAGGGAGGGTCAAGGAGTAGAACCTGTTCTTCAACCTTGCTAGTAAACCACTGCTTTGGATCCCCATACATTTCCCCACCTCCCCCTCCTCCTCCTCAACTGTAATCTAGGCCGATTAAGTGGGTCCGTCAGGTCAAAATGTGTCCGTTGGCCAAAATGTGTCTGGGGTAAGAAGTCTGATTATCTAATAACATTTTGTGATTTCTTTGTTTCTAGCTCACTAGCTAGCTTGTCTGGTGTCAGTAAACATAACATCAACGTTTCTAATTCATTTCAATAAAAAACATCTAAATATGTCCTGTCCATGAAAATTAGCTACCAGTCTTGTCCACAAATGTTAGCCAGCTAGCTAGCTCCCAATGTTTGGGGAACCCATGATCTCTACAGCCATTTTGTACAATTCAGGTCTATTCAAACTACGTACATTAGCTAGCTAGCCTAATATTTTATCTAGCTAGTGTGGGTGAGATTAAAAATAAACTAAAAATGTCCAATATTGGATGTTTGACATCAATGACAAGATAGATAGCTAGCTAACTAGCAGAAAAATACGACCATTATTTTACCCAGTCATAATGACAGACCATTACGTAATCCGGGTACATTTTGGCCACCGGACATATTGTGGCCTGACAGGTCCAATGCATTGTGCAAAAATAACACAATAGAAATATTTTATAGCACTGCCAATTTTCACATAATTGCAATATTTATAAGTATTATTTTTAATAATGATAATCAATACTCAACTCTGTAGTAAACAAGAATTCTCACATAATAAGCAGCACCCAATACATTCTCACAGTGAAAGTGAGAACGATAACAAAACTATTATACTCTGTCAGTAAAAGTGCTCAGCTCTGTACAGTAAACATCTTAGTCTTAAAGGACAGGTTTGGAAAGAATTATAAGCCATGTTTAAAAGTTATTTGCGATTATATACAACGGCGGATATCAAAGTTTTGTCAAATGGTGCACTCTCAAAATATAGCCCGTCACCGCTAACACACTCAGTGGATGCATAGGTCAATACATGCATAGGAATACAGGAAACTCACCAAGTGGTCACACAGGACAATGGAAACATGAAGCCTTAAATACACAGGGGCCCAGTCCCAATGTCCACCCTTGCAGACTCACAGACTTAAGGGCGCGCTCCCGCGAAGTCCGCGAGGGCTTAGGGGTGTCCCAATGTCAAATCGGCAAGTGCATGAGGGCTCTCTGGCAGACATTTTGAGCCCTTTATGGCCCCTTACCGTAAGTCTGCACTTCTGCAGATTTCGTCTAAGGGAATTATCCACAGTTCATATCGTTGTGACGTGAAACACGGGGTTACCTGAAGAACAGCCAATAAACAAGCACGGACAGATCAACCAACCCTAATGTTCACATTAGAAAACAAAATATGTTTTCATGTTTTCAGCTGGACTTGCTTATCTGCACAAGTAGCCTTATAATTATTTTGGTTTCATTATTTTTAAGTATGGGTTATGTGATATGTGTTATGTGATATGGTGATGTGTAAAAATATGTAGGCTATGGTTATAAATTACATCGATTTCTGTTGCTCTAAATCATATGATTTCCCAGTTAAAAGCAGTATGACATTAATCACCCATTTCGGTGCAATGTTCTTTGAATTGAGATTTCCAACATGAATATGGAAAGAGTTGTGAGGTGCAGGAATGTGTATACATAATATATTATCATTCTTAAGTAAATACTTTTGGATTCATCACAAACAAGAATCACAGGCAGTAATGTAGTTCGCATATCACCACAAAATGAAATGATTTCAACAAGTTGAACAGACATGTTTTGAGGGTAACACAGAGTTCGGATAATGTAAAGGGGGATTTGACTCAGCCCAAAATTAATTTACATGAAGGCCTACAAGAAAAACATGTAAAATAGAAAATTTGATAAAAAGCCCCACACCCACAATAGTAAGAAATGTGTTTTCACGTCAATGTAATGTGATGTCGCAAATGCTGTCCCATTCCTTTTTATACCAATTTGAGCCCTTGCAGCCTCTCGCGCTCAACCACTTTACCAGGTGACGTCAATAAGTCTGTGAGGGCTCAGGGCTTGAGGGTTTAGGGGGGACATTGGGACTGGGCCAGGGAGAACAATCAAGGAATGGCATACAGGTGTTCAACAAGACATAATGAGTAACAGGTGCAGACAATCACCCAGACAAGGACAAGGAGGGATGAGGTTAAGACACGTGGTGCCCAAAACGGTCTACTGGCCCACTTTCAGGTAAGTGTGGGCTGATTGAGCTGATACTCGGTCAGGGGGACTGGCTCGCCGCGTCTGACCGTCTCTGCGACTTTCAGACCAATCAGGACGCTTTATTTTCAAAGTGGTCCGATCAGCACCAAAATCCATGAGTGTGACGGGCATGCTGAGGCCTATGGGCGGTTTGAGTTTTGGACCAATTAGAGCGCTCAATTTTTTTTACGCGCTCCGATCACCACGAAAGTCGCTGGGCTAGAAGCCAGGCCTGCCCAGAGGATACCCATGTGTCAGTGGGCCTCTAAGAGGCTTACTCTGTTTTTAAATGGCGTGTATGTACAACCGCCACAGGAATGAATGGGGGAAATCCCCATTCAAAACTATTGTCGTTGTACACATTACATTTTGAAGCACAGGTCACAGCTCCCTGAGGACCTTTGTGAGCACACTACAGACTCAGTACTCTGGTCAGTTACTCAACATGCACTGACGTTGCAGAATGTGCAGAGCTTTTGTCTTTTCTACTTTCGGTCGGGTTACGGGAAGAGACTTAGGGAAAATATGTAGGCTACAGCCGCAAAATTCCTAAGGCGGCTGTACATTTTTTACTTTACAAAGGGGGTTCCGAAAGCACTAGAGGCCTCAAACTTGACTAGCTGGCTTGAAGGCTCTAATTAAATATTTCAGCTTACAACACCCTGAAGTACTGATTTGGGAGTAGGCCTCATATGAAGCCTGTCTAGAGTTATAACACAGGTCACAGGCCCTCGGGGACTTATAAAAGCACAGTACGGACACAATAATCTGGTCGGTGACTCATACCATAACCCCATTGCAGGATGTGCAGAGTTTTTGCCTCTGCTCTTTTCGGTTGGCTCACGGGAAGGGAATGTAAAGCTGCCGTACATTTCTATTGTGGTTGTACACCATCTTTTTTTTTTTTTAAAGGGTTTGCCAAAGCACTAGAGGCCTCAAAATCGGGTCAGTGGGTCACGAGTGAGTGCCCTTCGAGACTGTAAAGAGATATTTCAGCTAATTTTCCTAGAAAAAGTTGACCCTCACATATCTCCAACTTTGACCCAGGACAGTGTCAGACTGTGATCACACCGGGCGCAAATTTTTCCGGCCGCGTGGCGAGTTTACATAGAAAGTCAATACAATTCGTGCGAACTGGGTGGCGGGCGGCACCGGTGGCGAGAATCAGGCGAACCCGGCGGCGCGGCGGCTAGGATTCGCCACACGGCGACATTTGCAAAAGTTAAATTTTTTGAACTTTCTGCGGCGGATTTTCCCATTGGATCCTGCGGCGAGATTGGGGCGAACTGGGTGTTGTAAATTTGCTCAAAGCTCAGAAGCTTTTTTTAAGCTTCTGAGTTTAAAGTCAGAAATTCTGACTTTAATCTCAGAAATTCTGACTTTAATCTCAGAAGTTATTTCTGACTTTTTTCGCAGAAATTCTGACTTTAAACTCAGAAGCTTAAAAAAATTATAAACTCAGTTGTTGGCCCTAATGCTCTTCCGTAGTCTCATATGTTCCAAGAAATGAAGCCTACTTTATTTGATTTTAAAGTAAGTTGGGGACCATATAGTCTCGCATAGCCAGACCTATCTCCACACTTCGTTTACGCTGTTCCAGCGCTTGAGACAGGTCTGGCTGGACATATTACCATTCTGCAATAGGGGGGGGGGGGACGCAGTATTTATTTAAACCAATCACAGTCGCCTTGGTCGGAGCCAGCCCCAGACGCAGCGACGGTGCTCTTGCAAAATAGTCTTGATCAAATCTGATTGGTGCCGAGAGAATCTCTCGGCCTGAATCAGATTAATTTGCGTCACCAGTCTCGCCACTGATTGGGCAGTGTGACAACAAATGACAAGGTTCATTGCCAAAACCTACATCTGTTGAGTCAGATTAGGGACCATACAACTGAAGTCAACAATATTTTAATTTCCATGCGTATTTCACAGTAACATACTTGCTGCTATACAACAATTTGATAGGAATATGCAAGGAAACAAATCTGCGTTGAGGGCATAAAAAACGCACACATCACCACCGGACCCTGGCTTGAGGCCATTTGGTCAAACTGGACCTCTTAGAACTTTACTTGATTACCCCTGCTCTAGAGCAATCTAAGCTGTGATTCATATCTGTGTGATGTTTGTAGGCCGTACAGGAAAGGCGTACATTGCCAATGGGTTTATATGGCAGCTGTACATTCCTTTATTTCCAAACTTAACGGAGAGCTAGGAGGCTGATATTCCAGTATGTTTATGTCATCACTTGGTACTTTAACACCACTGAGCTACCTCCTAACACCAACCACTTTGGAGAAACAGGCGTGTACAACTGCCATAGGTCGGTGTAAAACGGCAATTGGTTTCCATGATAAAATTTAAATTGCTCGGATTTGCTCGAACCTCTGCACAGTAACAGTACACCATGGAGACATGAACATACTGCCATATCAGCCTCCTAGCCCCAGAATCTTTGGAGATATTGACCCGTACACTCACCATGTAAACGTATTGTCATTGTACACCAACATGTGGCGATTGTACACGTCTGTTTCTCCAAAGTAGTTTGGGCTAGAAGGCTGACACTTGGTGGTCTTAGACTACCAAGGGGTGCCATAAACATACTTCAGCATCCTAGCCCCCACCACTTTGGAGAAAAAGGCGTGTACAACTGCCATATGTCAGTGTACATAGGCAATAGGTTTGAATGGCAGGTTTACAGGCCAATATCTCCAAAGTGACAGGGGCTAGGAGGCTGATATGGCAGTGTATTCATACCTCCATGGTACTCGCTTAGTGTCCTGTGTTTCGAGGCAATCGGATTAATTTACATTTTTGACCAAAATCACAAAATCACTTCAAGGTACCGAGAGGATAAAATTCACCTTCCTCCAATCCTTCAGGCATTCAGAGGACTTGTCCCTTATGGCAAGGGGATGCTGCAGTTAAGATATGAGCCTCCTAGCCCCAGAATCTTTGGAGATATTGACCATGTACACTCGCCATGTAAATGTATTGTCGTTGTACACCGACATGTGGCGATTGTACACGCCTGTTTCTCCAAAGTGGTTTGAGCTAGAAGGCTGACACTTGGTGGTCTTAGACTACCAATGAGTGCAATGAACATACTACGGTATCAGCGTCCTAGCCTCCACCACTTTGGAGAAAAAGACGTGTACAACTGCCAAATGTCGGTGTACAACGGCAATAGGTTTGCATGGCAAGTGTCCAGGCCAATATCTCCAAAGTGACAGGGGCTAGGAGGCTGATATGGCAGTATGTTCATACGTCCATGGTACTCTTAGTGTGCTGTGTTTCGAGGCAATACGAGCAATTTTAATTTTTGACCAAAATCATAAAATCAGCTTCAAGCTGCCGAGATGCTAAAATTCAACTTCCTCAAATCCTTCCGGTATTTGGAGGGCTTGTCCCTTATGGTAAGGGGATTCTGCAGTTAAGATATGAGCCTCCTAGCCCAAGCCACTTTGGAGATATTGACCCGTACACCTGCCATGTTAACCTATTGCTGTTGTACACCAACATGTGGTGATTTTACACTCCTGTTTCTCCAAAGTGGTGGGGGCTAGGAGGCTATAAATTGGTGGTCCTACAGTACAAAAGGGTGCCGTGAACATACTCAGAGATCAGCCTCCTAATCCGAACCAATCAGGAGAAACATCCACGTACAGCCCCCACATGTTGGTGTACAACCAAATATTACTGTACAGTCTAAAAAGAAATTGAGCAGTCTGATTGGTCCGATATACAGAGGGCCCTTAGGCCTTGAGGGGCCAATCACTCTCACCGAATTTTGTGCCGATCGGACAATGTTAAAAATCGAGCTCTCTGATTGGTCCGAAACTCCGCATGCCATTCGGCCACAGGTGAGCCTTCCCCCTGATTGGATATCAGCCCGATCGGTGGAGGTCAAACTCAAAAAAGGCCTGAGACCGTTTTGTGCACAGCGGGCCTCATCTGCGTCCTCTAGTGGGCGCACGGTTCGAATTTGGCGAGACTCCGCCCAAAAACGGCGTCCCGAGAGATCACGTGATCATAGAGGCCGTTTTTGAGTGAAAAGTGCCTGGGCTGTACATGCGTGTACAACGCACCCAGGTTGGACTTCTGCCCGTGGCGGTAGTACGTTCTGTACGGCTGCTGCAGAAATGCCCAAAACTGCACGCATACAACGCTCACAGCTTCCGCTGGGAGAGTCGTCCCCTTGTGGAACGGGCCAGGACTGCCCCCGGAGTGCAGAAAAACCCATACACACGGTGGGCAGGTTGGGAATGTATCTTTTTCCTACCCCCTACCTACCCCAACCCCTGCCTCTATCTGGGCCCAGGCACATTCACGCACACACAGACATACACCAGTGTTTGCCATGTCTCTCCTATAATGTTTTTCGACTCTCTTACTCTGAAAATGTAATTTAATGTAATTTATTGTTTTATAATTGTTCTTAGCCGTTAGACAAACATACTCCAGGAGCTTCCTCGATCGCCTTGTTGAGAGAGGTCAGGGAATAATTTTTACAGCTCACTTTTCTGGCCCCTGTGTGATACTGTTTTTTTTGCTTCCCTCTGGAATATGTAGGGGTGGGACGTATGCCCACCTCCCTTGTTCTCTGTAAAGCGCATTGTGTTGGCTTTGTGTATGAAATGCGCTATACAAATAAAGCTTTGATTGATTTGATTGATTGAGGGCCGCCGGTCGTCGGTCCAAGCCGCGAACCCCGCGTTCGCGGCTCGGACCGGCGGCCGGCGACCGGCGGCCCTCAATCACCCGACGGCCGGGTCCTGGCGCGAGCCCGGTACCCGGGGGGCTTTTTAGAGCCCGCCCCTGTATTTTACATGGCCGCCGGCGGCCCCCGGAACTCGAACATACAATGCCCTTTCGGCGTACGCCGGCCACAGTTTTTTTCAATGGGGACCTGTGGCGGTGGTACGCCACTTCTTTAGGGTGGACTAGGGAAACTGGGAGTACAACTAAGGGCTGGGAACAAGGTAAAACTAAAACTGGGAAGACTAAGACTAGAGAGGACTAAGATTAGAGGGACAGGACTGGAGTGGGACTAGTGGGGAACTGGAAACTGGAACTGGACTCAGAAGATCAAAGCTCACTTGTGGTACAGTATATTCTCAAAGCTCACTTGTGGTAAATTCTGCACAACTGAACATCAGAAGGATTGTTGAAATACTTATTTCATCCGAAAGTCCCTCTGAAGATAAATCTGTTTGGATCAAATGGAAATAAACCCATAAACACTTCCTGGAAGATTGAGGTATGCATACCTTCCTCAAAGCAACTCGGTGGGACCTTTGGTAACAATATGTAAGGATTTTGGTACATTCAACACACACACACACACACACACACGTGTAGGCGTGTGTATGTCTGTGTTTTCTGTGTGTGATGGAGCATGCTGAGTGAGTGGGTACTCCCTGGTCTGTAAGTCTCTGACACAGCCTGACTCTTGCCTCTAAATGAGCTGGCTTCATGCGTGTTGCCTGCAGACACACACTGCACTCTGATCAATGTATGGCCTCACACACACAGTTCCCTACGGCTACTTTAAAGGATTCCACAATGAGACACACACACAAAGCTCTTACACATACTGTACAGCACTGTATACACACATATACTCATACAAACACAAACACATTGACATACAATAACATACATTGTGAACACCTATTCATACTCTTTCATGTTCAGAAATTCAATACAATACTAGGCATGCTTTCTGCTCAAGGACATGCTGACTTAGGCCTGCAAGCTTAGGCCTACAGTACACTGAGGGGTGCACTAAATTAATGACGATTTAGGCGACTTTTAAGCTTAGTAAATAAGTTTAATGATTTAACTACTTAAACTGAGTTGGGAGCAGCACTCTGATTGGCTCAAGTGTGACCAGGTAAAGCGTAAAAGTGTGCACAACTCGTGGTTTGACAATAGTCACGGGGGCCTGGTAGGGAGATATAGTTGAAGAAGCAGAGAACCGGCACTCACGGAATAGATAGTATAGCATCTATAAGTATTTATTGGGCAAATGGATGTATTTCGGCCTTAAGCCATCATCAGCATATATATATATATTTATATATATATATATATATATATATATATATATATTATATATATATATGATAGATAATATAAATATATTGTATATACACGGTAGGGAATGAAGCCGAGACTGGGAATGGGTACAGGGTCAGAACTAAAGTGGGAGCTAGGGATACTGGGAATACAACTAAGGGCTGAGAACAAGGGAAAACTAAAACTGGGACTAGGGAGCAGAGGGGTCTAAGACCCCATTTACACCTTGCTTTAAAATGCATCTCGTATCGAGATTGTATCTAGATAATGATTTAGCCCGATTACATTTACACCTGCCATTAATATGCGTTTCGAGTATCTTCAACCCGATCCGTTTGAGATCCGATCGACTCCAACTGACAATCGAACGTCACATCCTGTTTGTGCTTGAATATTTTCATCCGACCAAATTGAGAGTAGACACTTTTGTCTCGTCTGGACTCCAACCTTGACCAGGATCCATTTTAATGCTTTCTTGCTAGCTGCCATGGAAGCCTGCTCCTTGCTGGTCTGGAACTGGCGTGTGCCAATGGCTACATATTTCCGCCCACGTTGTTATGTGGATTAAAAATGCATTCCCATTTACACTTCTATTAAATGTGGTCGAAATGCGTCCCTGACCACCTCCGGAGGTGGTTTGGCCGATCGGATCGCAATTCGTCCTCAAAACGCTTTGGGCGCATTTACACCTGTACTTTCCTGTGGTTTAGCACGATCAGATTGCACGATCAGATTGCAATCTGATCACCAAAAACGCATTTTAATGCAGGGTCTAAGACTAGAGAGGACTAAGATTAGAGGGACAGGACTGGAGTGGGACTAGTGGGGAACTGGGGCTGGGAGGACACAAACTAAACATACAGTATTGAAGACAAGGAATGAACACAAGACGATACACACAAGGAGGCAAAAACATACATAGTGACAAGTGCATGGCGAATATACAGTACGTGGTGACAAGTGTGCACAGAAGTCTCTGGGGGAAGTGACAGGGAGCACCAGTGACTGCACAGGTCACTGTGAGGAGAGGCAGGGGCAGAGTGGGGGAACAGGGGCTCAGAGTCCAGGGACAAGGGCGAGGGTAACTGGAAACTGGGACTACAACTAAGGGCTGGGAACAAGGGAAAACCAAAACTGGGACTGAAACTAAAACTGGGACCTAAGAGGACCTGAGGGATCTAAGACTAGAGGGTCCGGGGCAGGGGCGAGGGTCCGGACTGGGAGCAGGGGGCAAGCAGGGCGGCACTCACGGAATAGATAGTATAGTATCTATAAGTATTTATGGAGCAAATGGATGCATTTTGGCGTTAAGCCATCATCAGCATATGTATATGATACTGTAGATAATATAAATATATTTGTATATATAGTGTAGGGTTAGGGTTAACCCTCAAACAGTGGGGGTTCTACAGTAGGTGGTGGGCTGTACCTTAAAGGACCATACCAGTCTAAATATGATTTGATCTCCTAAAACTAGTCACCCAACGTATATCACATTACCGCAATCCAGTTTCCGAACTGGAACGAAGCTCACGTTAAAAGATATTTGCATTTTCACGTTTTATTTACATTTCAAAAGTTGAACGTGATGGCTTCAAAACCTATTTTTAAATTGAAAATGTAAAAAATAATCAAGATGGATGCAGCAGTGGAGACCACCGATGAGATCGGCAGGTGTACGGAGGACCGGGATAACTGGAGACAAAGATGGGAGCCCCGTCTGTGGACGACCCGATGAAGATCTATCTAATGTGTATACTGTATGTGTGTATGTGAGTGTGTATATTATATAGATATAGTACTTACCTTGTGTACATACAGCACTTCATTTTATTGATTCATTTTAACCTGTGTGAGGCACTTTGTGAGTCCTCTCTGTGAGAGGTTTACTTACTTACAGTACCTTGGACAGTAGATCCTGGCTTCCCATAGCCTATCCCCTTTTTTTATTTATTATTTTCCATTCCATTTTCCAGTCGCTACAATGAACAGCCTTGACCATTTGAACAGTTGTAAATTATTCAAATATGTATAGCTAGCACTGTATGCAATTTACTCAATTTAAACTGAATAAATTAACATTTTCCATAAAGCCCTGGTGGCTGTACTTCACAGAATCCCAGCCTATATGGCACATTTGGCTGACATGTTCCTGCTTGCAGCTCAGGGTAAATACTGATGAATCAACCGGGGTATTATCCACAAAATGTCATGCCAAAATGATATAGGTGTCACTTTCATTTGAAATGCATGTCTGTACAATACTTTCCAAAGCATCATCTATTGGCTAAGATAGTGACTTTTTCCTCAAAATGTAGCCTGTGTGTGTGTGATTATTGCCAACTATAGCCTACTTGACAAAACTTTGGGGTTAAAGCTAGTCAGTGGTTCTCCCACACTCTTCTCTCCTGTGGAAATTGAGCATGAGTTATGAGTTATGCATCCTAAGCCATACACATATCTCTAACCAACATCCTCTGGCTCAAGGAGGTGTGTGGGTGGAAGCTGTGTGCATGTGTTTTTGTGTGTGTACATGTACTGAAGGCTGTGTGTGTGTGTGTGTGTGTGTGTGTGTGTGTGTGTGTGTGTGTGTGTGTGTGCGCGCGCGCGCATGTGTGCGTGTGTGTGTGCATACAGGCCCAGTGGGACATTTGGTTCACTGAGCTCTCTCTATTGCATTTAGCACTTGCATGTTGCATCTCTCCCCATGACAGGTTCATCTCGGTCTTGTGTCACAGCTCTGCACCAGGTGGTTCTGGGACTCCCAGGTTTTCTTTTACCTGGTGGTGTCCATCTTAAGGTGACTATTGTATCCCGGTCCTGCTCCATTCTCAACACATGGCACAGCCATCTCAAATGTCTATGTGTGATTTCCTTGGGGATGCTCTGACTAATAGCCCAGTTGATTTCTTGTACAGTTGATGGTTGGGGGGCGAAAGATCTGGCATATTCATCGCAGGCATCTGTTATGAAAAACCTCCACTCTCCTCATGTTCTGTTTTGACCACTCGGCAACTCTCTGTCACCATACAGCAGAACAGACTTGACAGAGCATCTTCGTTTTAAGGCTGTATCACAGTACTTGGACCTCCAGATGGAACGGAGTTGAGAGAAGGCTCTCTGAGCCCTTGCTTTGATTCTTTTTGGACCCCACTGTCCTTACTGATGAGGCTGTCTTCCACAAACTCAATCGGTTCCTCATTCACAAGGATGGGGATGGAGTTTACATACATCATTTGAGTTTTGGAGGTGTTGATGCTGAGTCTAACCTGTCTGGAAAAGTTGTTGAGCCTGTCAGTTTCAGCCTGCATGTTGGAGTGGTTGGTTGAAAGGATAGCGAGATCATCTGCAAAGTCAAGACTGGGTTCAGGGTTCATCCTCCAGCTGAGAGAACGGGGTCCAGGGGATGCCTCTGGGTTTGTCTGCTGTGGTGTTGGGTGTGATCCAGTCTATGGCAACAAGGAAGAGGATAGGAGAGAAGATTCACCCGTCTCACTCCGGACTGTATGGAAAACCACTCAGAGAGGGTTGCACTCAACCCCATTGAACACTTTCCTCTCTGTCAAACACAGCTCTCAGCTCTATCAGAAGGGGATAATTAATTGATTAATGAATCACTCTTATAATTAGGCTACCATCGTTAAAAGATTGCCCTAGCAGTTCTTTATTAGTGGTCCGATCAATTAGAACGAGAGAGAGAGAGATGAAGAAAGACAGAAGGAGAAAGAGAGAGAGAGAGAAAGAAAGAGAAAGAAGGGGGGAAGAAAGAGTTGTTTTTTGACCTGCTTTGGCAATATTTAGTATGTCATGCAAATACAACTATTTGAATTTGAACTTACATTTGGGAGAGAGAGAGAGAGAGAGAGAGGGAGGAATAAAGACGGAGGGAGGGGCAGAAGGGATATGAAAAGAAGAGTCGAGAGTAACACAAGGAACCAGAGAGAGAGACAGTGGTCAAGGTTAGGGTTAGACAGAAACGGGGATCAAGGACCGTAGGGGATGGCGGAGCCTTGTAAAGTGGGTCTCCAGATGTCTGCTCTTGTTCTGATGCCTCCTGGCTTAATCTTCTGAAGACTGGCATTTGTCCAATTGTATTCATAAATATAATATCATCTCACAGTTGACAAATATAGAGCAGATTTGTATTATTCAAATGCAACCTGGGAAGAAGGCGTGGAATAAAATTATAGCTTGGGTATGCAAATGGGATAAGAAGATTAGAAAGATCAGTGCTGACTGTTGTAAGAAGCATGGAGGGCTTTACTGAATACCACAGAGGGAGAGAGAGGAGGAGGAGAGGAGGAGGAGGAGAGAAAGGAACGGGAGAGAGATGTAGCGGAGGGGCCTCATGCCCCAGCAGGATGGAGGACTGTGAAACAGCAGAGTGGAGGACTGTGAAACAGCAGGATGGAGGACTGTGAAACAGCAGAGTGGAGGACTGTGAAACAGCAGGATGGAGGACTGTGAAACAGCAGAGTGGAGGACTGTGAAACAGCAGGATGGAGGACTGTGAAACAGCAGGATGGAGGACTGTGAAACAGCAGAGTGGAGGACTGTGAAACAGCAGGATGGAGGACTGTGTAACAGCAGGATGGAGGACTGTGAAACAGCAGAGTGGAGGACTCTGTAACAGCAGAGTGGAGGACTGTGAAACAGCAGGGGGGAGGACTGTGAAACAGCAGGGGGGAGGACTGTGGCACAGATATTCCACGACTACCCCCACCCCCCCCACCCCCCTTTCTGAGTGGGACCACTAAGTGTGAAACTGCTCTGACCACCTTTGTTCCAGGGTGCCTGTGTCAACAGACCAGTCATTTGAGACAGGAAGACCAAAAGGCGTCCTGGTGATAACATCAAGAGACTGAGGGCTGCTAATCAGCCCCCTCTTAGGTGAAACAACTGGAGTGCGAGAGGTGAACAGTGAGACTTTTGCAACTTAATCCCGAGCCATTTCAGTTGGCTGCACACCGAACAGCACGGAAGTAGAACTGTGTACTCTCAAGTCTGGGCGCCAAGTCCGAACTCTGAGTCGCTGCGACTCCCAACGTTCGCTAAACAGCCTACATTCAAAGCTGCATCGACGGAAGAGCCACGGCGTGCGACGGCCTGCACCAGATCCAGCGACCATCGGTCACGTGCCTTTTCAAGTCTCCCCACGAGCCGCCAACAACAGCGTGCCACACAAAACAGTAAGGTCGTGCACAAGGGCTCTCTTTTGGTGGGGTTTGATGCTAAGCTGTTTGAGTTGAGGAGTAGGACAGGCCGCAATCTTATGATATCATTAATTTCCTTTCTGCCGTTTCCATACTGCCACTTTTGTGTTTCCATCTATTATTGAATTGTGTGTTTTCATATTATCTTTATAATTGATTAGTATAACTTCAGTAAATTTTACACGCTTTGGTCATGTTGTAGCGTCATCAATTGGTCTCTAGGTCACTTGCTTGAGTCAAGACCTCCTCTTTCAGATTAAGGGTGTTTTCACACCAAGGGTTTTATTCTGAAATTGATCGTGTTTCCCTCGTATTACGATTCATTTTGGCATGTGTGAACATAGAAATTACGACTGGTTCCGCAACAAACCAACCGCGACGAGCTCACCTGGAGAGGGTGGTCTCGTCTTGATTCAAGCGTTCTCCCTTACGATTCAGTTGTTGTCTGAAAGCATCTGGCCCTCAAAACGAAAGCTAGCCGGAAGCAAACATTGCCGTACATGAGGACTCACTACTGTCGCAACACACAACACTGGCCGAGAATGTCATCGTCAAAAGTATAAGAGCTAACATTACGTACGTCTCCTGTCTAGATTTCTGCACACTGCATAATACGCACTTATACTTATGTAGGTTTTATTCGCCATTCGAAAATAGATCCGCGTCCGTCACATATTATTTTCCTACCGAAACTGCACATAGGTTCCTGCCCCTGTTACAACAACTCTGTATTTTGCATGTACAGTATACCAGAAAGTACCATAACCGAAAATAAACATCCTGTGAGCCTCTATTCTGACCAATCAGAAGGCTGTCTGCAAGCGAACCGTGTTGGAGGCGTGTTCATAACTGATCTGTCTTGATTGGGTATTCTGCCGTGTGAACACAAACTGGAACTAACGGGCCGCTCACACGCTTGCGTTTGATGCGTCAACATTGACGGATGCCATTCACTTTCAATGGCTGCAGCCGAATGGCATTCTGGTTCCGTTGTTGTCCCGGTGCGTTGCGTTGCCAAGTTGAGAAATGTTCAACTTTCAGATGCGTTGCTGGAGCTGCCGACCAATCAAATGTCTTGACGGAGAAAGAAGTCATCGCAAGTCGGGATTTTCACACTTTTCGATACCAAGATGGAGGACAATCGCTGTTTGTTTGCAGGATAGGATGTACCCAATACCTGCGGGCACCACGTTCACGTTGCCTCAACCACAATGCATAGACGATTGTCACACATTCAACCAGATTAGCATCCATGACAGCACTAAACGAAAAGCCGGGTGGGTTTTCAAAATAGTGCGCGCTAGCAGGTTCGGAGAATCTACTGGCTGTTGCGAGCGCAGTTTCGGACAATGTGATTGGTTGTTGTTGCATGTGGCAGACACGCCTTCCGCCATACGTTGACGGACACGCATCAAACGCAAGCGTGTGAGCGCAGATAGTTGCAACATTGTATCAATTATGTTCCGATTCCCCTTGAATCGGAACAAGAAATAGGTTTGAAAACACCCTAAGATTGATAAACTAGACTATTGATAAGGTTATCTGTTTCCCTGTACAGAATAGGGTGGTGCCCAATACGAGTTGATTTAATGTATTAAATACACATTCCTTCATATTTGTGATAACCACGGTATAATCCAGTGTTTCCCATACATTAATTCATCCATGGCGGCCCGCCATGGATGAATTTGTCCCGCCATAGCTGCAAAATTTAGATTATCAAAAGTTTTAACTACTCATAAATAAATAAATAAAAACTTGAACGCTGTTGTATTTTGCGCTGTGCTGATGGGCTACTCCCCCTCCCCTGTAAATTGCGTGGATTGAAATAGGTCACGTGCCAATCACACTTGCTGGAAGTGTGAATTGCACACAGCTGCATTGATTCACGCTGGAATTCCACACGGAGTTGAGACACAGTTGTTTGAGGTAAGTTAACTTTAGCTACTTACAATATACAATACAATCCATATTGAATATCCACTGTAGTTGTCTACTTGTCCAAACATAATTTGGGCTATGCTGCAACGTTCATTTTCCAGTCTATGTAACGTGAAGCTAGACTGTTAATTAGCTACCAGCAACGTTACCTAGCTAAAGTTAGGCTAGCACTAGCTAACGTTAGCTAGATAGGTTTGCATCAGTGGAGGCTCGTCCATTGAGGCAGGGGAGGACAGTCCTCCTCAGTTTTTAGAGAGAAGAGAGGGAATAAAATATAAATATATGAATGTATTTATTCATAATTAATATTATCTCAGTTTTGTTCATAAAGCAGGTTTTCCCTGTGGATAAAAACCCATTATGGAAATTCTAAAGCTCCAACAGTGACATATACAACATGCAGCTGGAGGACCCATAGATATCTATGGAAGGGAGGCTAGCCTCCCTTAGGGCAGGTTCTTTTCTCTTAAATCAATGTTATGCCTTTTTTCTTGCTAATTTGTGATTGGCCAAAACGCTGAAAAATTACCGCAAGGGAGGACAGTACTCCGGCCCTGTCTGAACAGGATTCAGATATTGACATTTTGTTAGTCCAATCACATTCCAGATTTACCACAGTGAAAGCCGATTGAGTCGGCGTTGATGTCTGTGTTTCTCTTCCCTGTGCCATTGGAGACTTTTTGTGTGTTTCTTAGCTCCATAATATAATACATCCGAAAGTATTATGGGACATATTATACATCAAACTGTTCGTCTATTTGTCTTTATTCTAGCCATCTAAATATCCAAGCTAACATAAATATTTTTTTAGCTAGAGCCGTCTGAACACCAGTAACGTAAGCTACAAGGTGCACGTCAGGCTACGGCATAGGCAGGCGCGCAGATTGGTTGGAGGCGCAAACTGTCGCCAACTCGTCCAAAACATTTCTAGAAGAGACTGGGTCGCAACACCGGATCTGAGAAATCCACAGCCTGGCTCCTGCTTGCGTGAGAATTGATCACTTTGTGGTGCTTATTCCTCATCCAGTGATGGATGGGTGGATGGAAAACTTTCAACTGAATGTTCATATTGTTCTGATAATTGTAGTCTATAGCAACATAAGAGTGGCAGCTTTAATAGCAACCGAATTGAGCTAATCCCATACAGTAGCTGTAGCCTACCATTGCTAGCTAGCCATGAGTGAACTGTTGGATACTGCATTTGCTGTGCAACGTATTCCATTGTCCAGTTGTCATCTATTTGCCAACAAACTGTTTGAGAGCCAGCACACCTGTGTCCCCTAATATTTTTTTTTTTTCATATATCACCTAACCTCTCCAGCACCTCACCAATATCAATTCTTTTCTCTCTTTAGAGAAGAGTACAATCCATTACAACAACTATTGCTTACAATGTTTTATTGTTGTTTTGTAATATTTTATCATGAATATGATAAATAAATGCTGCATGTAGTTAAAGAAAGTGTTATTCAGTTTTTCATATGCTAAAATTGACTGTAAATCCACTTTAAAGCTGATATTTCAAATAATAACTGACTGAGGGAAAGTGCCCCCCGGCGCCCATGGGCGGTTCGCCTCTCTTCCTCCTGTCCTCCTCAGTTTTTTGAGTCACCAGCCGCCACTGGTTTGCATGTAACGTTAGTCAGGCCAGTGTCATTGAAAAACGGGACTGTCTTAAGTTTAGCTAATATGTTTGTACTCTTGACGTTCAGGTCATGAGTACCAGACCGATATATACATTCTTCAAGAAGAAAGTGAGAGTAGAAGCAGATGAAGAAACTGCTGCGGAGCCTGAGGTAAATGTAATGTAAAAAACAACCCTGCAGTAACGTTGGCTTGCTAGCTAGGATAACGTAGCAATAGATGCCAAGTCAATAGCCAAACATATTGCCAATGAATAATTATTATTCATAAGCTTTTGTCAAAAAACAAAGTGGATTGACTAACAGTGAAATGTTTATTTACAACAGGAGAGATGGCTTCTTCAGCCTCCTCTCCAGCCAGCAGCCTCAACCAGCAGCCAGCAGAGCCAATGGCGGGAGAGGGACAGAGAGAGAGAGAGAGGGACTGACTCTGACTCTCAAGCAGGAGAGCTTCCTCTCCAGCCAGCAGCCTCAACCAGCAGCCAGCAGTCTCTCAGAGAGAGAGAGAGAGGGACTGACTCTGACTCTCAGGCAGGAGAGCCTCCTCTCCAACCAGCAGCCTCAACCAGCAGCCAGCAGTCTCTCAGAGAGAGAGAGAGAGGGACTGACTCTGACTCTCAGGCAGGAGAGCCTCCTCTCCAGCCAGCAGCCTCAACCAGCAGAGCCAGTGGCGGGAGAGAGACAGAGAGAGAAGGAGGGGCTGATTGACTCTCAAGCAGGAGAGCTTCCTCTCCAGCCAGCAGTCTCTGAGGGACAGAGAGAGAGAGGGACTGACCAGCAGGGCAGGTAGCTCCCTCACTCATCATTCTCTCTCTCTCTCTCTCTCTCTCTCTCTTTCTCACTCACTCACTCACTCACTCACTCACTCACTCACTCACACACACACACACACACACACACACACACACACACACACACACACACACACACACACACACACACACACACACACACACTTTGTTAGTGTCAGAGGCTCATTAGATAGTAGGAGGGAGGGAGAGAGGGTGGGAGATATATTAGACCAGTAAGATATCCAGGCCCTATGCCCTGGTGTGTGGCAGCTGTTGGTGTCAGAGGGGAAGCCTCGTTCAGACTGCATGACTGCCATCTCTGAGTCTTCTCTATTAGATGATGGTCAGCTGGCTCTTTTGAGCAACTGCAGTCATTTCAGCTTCCACTGGCACATTTCCTCCCCAGATTTTTCTTTTTCAGAACTGACATTTTTTAAGGGCTCATGTCCCGCAGTATGTTGCATTAAAGTATTTTGTACAGTAGATGGAAATGTGGTCTTTGGCACATTGAGTTGTTTGTCAGGGTGTTACCTGTATTTTCATTTTTAAAAGACTGGGCACGACACTGGATGTTATTTAATATTGATTTGTATTTATTAAAGTCCCGTCTCGTTTACCATGATTTTGTGTACGACTACTTCTTTGCCATCCCCTTTCATAACAAAATGTGGTCCCATGATTAAATTGCTATGGCTTCTTGATTTTGCTCTCAAAGTGCGCCAAATTGATGCATTTAAATTAACAATTAAAAAAAAATTATCCCGGGGGGGCTGCCCCCGGACACCCCTAGAGGCTTGGAGGTCCACCCCCATAGCTGCCCAAAATCCTGTGGGAAACACTGTAATCATAAATTATACCAAGTCATATAGTCAGATTTCCATAGTTCTAACCCCTAGAATGCTACAGAGAGGAGAGGGACAGAGAGTAAGATGAGAGGGAGAGTGAGGAGAAGAGGGAGAGACAGGAGGAGGAGAGGGAGAGAGAGGAGCAGAAGGAGAGACAGGAGGAGAGGGAGAGTGAGAGGAATAAAAAGAAAAGAAAGAGGTGGCGCGCACCAGGAGAAAGACACACACAGTCAGGCAAAGGAGAAAACACACACACACAGAGACACACGCACAGTCAGGCCACTGAGAAACAGTGGAGAGCAGATCAGATAAAGAGGATGAAAGAGAAAACGGTGTGAGAAGACAAGTCAGGGAGGGATGTATAAGGAATGATGGCGTGAAGAAGAGAATGGAATTCTAGGAGAGTGGGGTTACAACAACTATGTGACTTCTGTACTCTTCAACTTACTGAAGTTTCCAGCCAGACAAAACAGAAGTTATCTCCCCAGTCATTAACTGTGATCAAATTCTGTCACTATAGGAAAACCTGAGCTCCACCCCATCAATAAAACTCCCTCCCAGAGCATGTGTTAGTCACTACCAGCTTCCCAATATTATTTCCCAAAACACTATAATGTATTTTATGACATGTTTTAGATGATCTCTGACAGCATGTCATAACCCCCTATCTCTAGGGAACATGGCTGCTCATTACCATGGTAACAATTGTCTCCAGTCTCCATCAGCCGGTTATCATGGCAACAGATCAGATACAGTAGGATGATATGTGGGGTGCGTTCAAATTCAGCGAACAGAGGCAAACGTTCATGGCGAACATGTTTTCTTTGGACAGTTAAATTTGAACGACTTCATAAGAACATTTTAATTTGTTTGCATTAAACATAAACAGACATGGTCCCGAGAGAATGTGTAGCCTATTCACCGCCTCTTCCGTGTTCTACAATGATTTTCTGGATGATAGTCCTACTGGTTCATAGGGCTGCAACTTCACATTAGTTCAAAGTCAAAGGCCCTCTGGTATTCAATTCATTCATTCAATCATGTAATTCACATTTCCTTTAGTACAGTATCCATTTTTGTTCACTGCAAAATACCTTTTCAGAATTTTTTGGGTGAACACGAAGCTAACTGAAAAAAAGTTTAAAATAGTTTGCAAACGTTCACGAATGTTCACTGAATTTGAACACAGAGCCAGCAGTTACCACAGGACACCCGGAGAGAGGCTCGAAGCACCCAAAAAGAGACGATGACTATAAGACCCTTCTGCAAAGAGAGACTGAAAGGGCAGAAGTATAGGTTCAGCTGGCAGAGGAACAACTGACTCTTACTAGACTGCAGCAAACCAAGGCCAGACTTGAGATCTGCCTCCTAAAAGCCAAATTTAGACAGCTGGTTTCTTCACAGCAGATGAAGCAGATGATGATGAAGAAGAACTCACTACTAAGAAGTAATTTATTTTGGTAAGTATTGGACATTTTAGTCTTTTTGTATTCAGTTCAAGTCAATACGTCTTTATTTGAAACTTGTTTGAAATATCCACAATGTATTTGTGAGTAATTTTTTATTTTTTTTTATTTGTTGTAGGTCTCAGATGAACTGTTTCCAAGAAATGGACAATGGAAGGGGATGTTTATATTGTTTGTTTGCTGTTCTGTTCAGTCCTATTTTCTGTTCAAATAAAGAACATTGGAGTGACCCCACACTATTCTACCTGTTGTTCTTTACATAGCTAGTAGCCTACATTGTGATATATAGTCCCATTTAGACCACAGGTAATCCAGATTTGGTAATCCTGAAAAGTTTGTATCCGGATCAGAGTAATCCAATCCGATGTTGCTTTGAAAAACCAGCACAAAATAAAATGGATTCAGTGATCCTGGATAGCAAAAAAAGGGATTTCCAAATCTGGATCATTTTGATCCAGATTAAACCTTTTGAAAAACCGGGCCCAGAGGATGAGAAGAGAGGAAAAGGCTAAAAGGAGAAAAAATTATCAGCTGTGATATCGAAAAGGAAGCCTGATCTTTTAAGCTCTTTTATGCATGTTGCATGTTTTTTAATCTGTTGATGTGCCTGTTGTGTTGTTTTTGTATCGTACTGTATGTCTGGCCAGGGCTCACTTGTAAAAATATGTAAATCAGATTGTCTCTGGTTAAATAATGGATAAAACAAATAAATAAACAAATAAATAAATAAACAAATAAATACATGAATAAATAAATAGAAAGACAGACAGACAAACAGATTGTTAATTCAAAGCCTAACAGTTACCATCACAATTACTGTGTCCTTTTAAAATTATTTTGGTTTCCTTAAAACTTGTCTTAGCTCCAGTTCACAAAGTCCTCTGGTATAGATTCAAAGACTGTCATCCTGAGGTCCTGCTACACTAATGAAAAGCTACTGTAGCACATTAGCCAGCTACATCAATGAAAAGCTAGCAAGTAAGCACAACAGGTTGACATCTCCCTCTCTCTACAAATATATATGTTTATTTATTTATATAATTTAGGACCCGAGGTGGGGGGGGGGGTCTTTTTTCAGCCACACAGTGACACACATTACAAACATACTGTAGTGAGTGGCAATATGGCACACAGCACAATTTCCGGAGATCGCCGGGGGAAATTATTCCCTGCATTTCTCCCATCCATGCTGTCCTCCTACTCCAGGGGCAGCCAGGAGCAGTGGGCAGCCATCATTCATGTCACCCGGGGCAGGCCCGTCTGGGAGATATGCGAAGCCCTGTGCGACATAGGCATTGCGAGGCCCTTATGCACTATGCATGCACATCTATTTTTCCACATGGCAGTGATATTTTTTCACTTAGTCAAAAGCCCCCCTGAGACGGCTCTAAGTCACGAAAGCGCATTGTTTCCAGTGATGTCTTGGTAACCTCGGGCAAGTTAACCATGCACTAAAAGTCCAACAGCGGCCAAAACCCGGTGCGACTGCCCCTTTCGCCCCCCCTAGTGGCGGCCCTGGCCTGGGGACCAAGTTAAGTGCTCAGTCCAGGTCTTAGTCTGGGACAAAGCTAGGAGAGGGCAAAGTTAGGGGCTAAGCGCAGAGAAGCCTGAGTGCGCATGCTGATATTTTGGGGTGGTTCACATGTCGATTTTTAGGTGGTCCCTATTTCTCTAACTGGAACATTATGGCCTATGTTTTAGTTAATTTTACTGCATTGTATCACTACATCAATCAGTACATTTCATGTCATTTTAATTTTCAATGAAATTTCCCTCAGTGACTCACTGAATGATTGAGAACTGACGAACACAGTGTGTTTCTTTAGTTTCCTGCTGTTCCCCTATTACCTCTGCTCTCCTGTACTCCTGTGCTTCACTTCTTTCCTCTCAGCACATTTTCACCTCTTAAGTTTTCACATCTCTGTTCTAGAACAGTAGGTAATAAAGCATTATACAACGGTTAGTTCTGGTTCTTGATTCTGATTGGCTGGAAGCCATGTTAAAATACTTTGTAACACACACCTGGGACCGCATATCATTCCATTTTCAGTATTAATGCGCCTCCCATTTGATCCAATGCATTGTAATTGTTGTTGTTGCTTGGCAACCCTTTTGTTAGGGGAACTATTTTTCTCACCGGAATTGGGGGAATGAATGATGTTTTGAATAAATGTTAATATTTTACATTGCTGTGTGTTTATTTTACACTAATAGCTATAGTAACTCCGCTTCGCATCGTGTCTAACAAAGCCCCCTAGCTGTTATAAAATCACTATAACACACGGCCTCTCGTGGTTTATTGCTTCATTATGGAACGAGAAGCAGTGGGATGTCACGGATATCACCACGGCTAGCGGGAGTGGTTAAGCACGACGTGCAGCGGAGTGCCGTTACACCCCTCTAGCCATGGCGATATCCGTGCCATCCCACGGCTTCAAGTTCCATAATGCTTTTATACAACGGTTGCCACATTTATCCGTCAATATTTCAAAAAGAAAGACAATATGAACTTTAAATGAATGTATTTTTAATGGAACTATTTGTTAATCATTTGCAGATACTTCCGCTGAAAAAGGGAACGTTGCCAGGCAACGACAATGCTACAGCACATCTTTGTAAACATTGATCTGGAAGCAATATAGGCTACTAATAAGAGGTGGATTGATATTAAAGCAATACATAGTGTTTTCTCCGGTTTTCTCGGAACTGCGCCCCCACAGGCTCTGCAAGTAAGTGCACTGTCGTACTGTCGTAACGTCAGATTGTCTTTTTCTTTTTCTGGCTTCTTCCGTGATGTTTCGCTTCGGTTTTCTCACCTCCGCCATGATATCATTGAGCTAAAAAACACATGATATCCATAGACGCCGGAATAGTTAGCTACTACTGTTTTGTTTAAGCACAACGTTGCGCATGCGCACTTCGACTGAATGCTGCATCCTGGGGGCGCAAGTTTTAAAAGGTAATAAATGTCCATGTATTATCTTTCTGAGTAGACTGTTTGGACGATTCAGCTTACTTTTAGTAAATCTAATTGGAGAATTAGCACCAGACATGTTTGTAAAGGTCCAAATATCGCGATGTATTGCTTCAAAAGATTATTCCATTTTAGCGTGGGGCCATCATGGTTATCGCCACGGTTGGAATGCAAACTGACCAATAGAGACAATGGACCGGATCTACACCGTTGTATAATAAATGATAATACATCGTATTCTCTTATATCTAATCCCGTTACCTCTGCTCATTCCTGTGCTTCACTTCCTTCTTCTCAACACATTAATGTTCTCCTCTTGTCCCTTCCTGTTTCACTCCTCCTGACTCCCTTATTCTCCCTTCCTCACTCCTCAAATTCAGACTTCCACTCATGTTCTCTTCTCACCAACTGTCCACTTGTTTCTCTCCTGGCTGCAATCCATATCGGCTATGATGACACTTATCCATCCACTTATAGGCTATTAAAGCATTATGGAACGAGAAGCAGTGGGATGTCACGGATATCGCTACAGCTAGCGGGAGTGGTTAAGCACGACACGCAGCGGAGTGCCGTTACACCCCACTAGCCGTGGCGATATCCGTGACATCCCACGACTTTGAGTTCCATAATGCTTTTATACAAGGGTTGCGACATTTATCCGTCAAAAAAAAAAGACAATACGAACTTTAAATATATGTATTTTAAATGGAACTATTTGTTAATAATTTGCGGATACTTCCGCTGAAAAAGGGAACGTTGCCAGGCAATGACAATGCTACAGCAGATCTTTGTAAACATTGATCTGGACACTGCCAAGGCTACTAATAAGAGGTGGATTGATATTAAAAGATGTGCGAACATTCCATTTTAGCGTGAGGCATTACATTACATTACAGTCATTTAGCAGACGCTTTTATCCAAAGCGACTAACAATAATTGCATTTAACGTAGGAAGAGCCAATGTACTACTACTTGCCAGAACTCACAAGTGCATCTTCTTTCTAAAACAAGTGACTAAGAGCATAATCTAGTGCTGAAGGCAAAGTGCAGGAATCGCAATCTAAAGTACAGTGCAATATAATATAATACAATAAGTGCTTAGGTGGGAGGATTGTTGTAGTACTTCTTGAAGAGATGAGTTTTGAGCCTGCGACGAAAGATGGGCAGCGACTCTGCTGTCCTGACATCAGTGGGCAGCTCATTCCACCACTGCGGGGCCAGGACAGAGAAGAGCCGTGACCGTGTCGATCGACCGCAGGAGCCTCGGAGTGACGGGGCAACCAGTCGCCCTGAGGTAGCAGAGCGTAGCGGTCGGGAGGGGGTGTAGGGTTTGACCATGGCCTGGAGGTAGGAGGGGGCTGTTCCTTTCATTGCCCTGTAGGTAAGCGCCAGAGTTTTAAACTGGATGCGAGCCGCTACAGGGAGCCAGTGTAGGGAACGGAGGAGGGAAGTTGTGTGGGAGAATTTGGGGTGGTTGAACACCAGGCGAGCAGCAGCTTTCTGGACAAGTTCCAGAGGTTTAATGGCTGACGCCAGTGCCCCAGCGAGGAGGGAGTTGCAGTAGTCCAGGCGGGAGATGACCAGGGCCTGGATGAGTACCTGCGCCGTTTCATTAGTGAGGAAAGGGCGAATCCTCCTGATGTTGTAGAGCATGAATCTGCAGGAACGTGTGACGGATGTGACATGTGAGGAAAATGACAGTTGGTCATCCAGGGTCACACCCAGATTCCTCGCAGTCTGAGTCGGGGTCACCACTGTGTCTTCAATGGTGATGGCCAGGTCCCGGTGCGGACAGCCCTTCCCCGGGAGGAACAGCAGCTCAGTCTTTTCCAGATTGAGCTTGAGGTGATGTGTCGTCATCCACTCCGAGATGTCAGCCAGGCACCCAGCTATGCGTGTCTCCACTTTTGTATCAGAAGGGGGAAATGACAGAACCAGTTGGGTGTCATCGGCATAGCAGTGATAGGAGAAGCCATGCGAGCGAATGACAGAGCCCAGAGATGTAGTGTAGAGGGAAAACAGGAGAGGACCCAGGACAGACCCTTGTGGAACCCCCGTAGTCAGACTACGCGGTTCCGACGTCGACCATGTCCATGTCACCTGGTAGGAGCGGCCCGTCAGGTAGGACGCAAACAGGGAGTGTGCAGAGCCAGCGATGCCTTTCTCCTCGAGGGTGGAGAGGAGGATCTGGTGGTCTACCGTATCAAATGCTGCTGACAGGTCTAGGAGTATCAGGACAGAGGAGAAAGAGTTCGCTCTTGCGGCATGGAGTGACTCCGTTACTGCAAGGAGGGCGGTCTCTGTCGAGTGGCCAGCCTTGAACCCGGATTGGTGGGGATCTAGGAGGTCGTTCTGGTGGAGGTACGAAGACAGTTGGTTAAAGATAGCATGTTCAAGTGTTTTGGATAGAAAGGATAGAAGGGAAACCGGTCTGTAGTTTTTGACATCAGAGGGGTCGAGAGATGGTTTCTTTAGGAGGGGGGTGACTCTGGCAGTCTTGAAAGCAGAGGCCATTGTGGTTATCGCCACGGCTGGAATGCAAACTGACCAATAGAGACAATGGACCGGATCTATACCATTGTATAACACCTCATGTTGCTGGCTGGCTAGCTAACATTAGCTGCAGTTAGCTAGCTAGCCACAAGTAGGCCTAGGTTCAGTTTCAGAAATCTGAAACATCTGTTTGGGTTTGAGTGGATGGCGCCTTCTGGAAAAACGTAATGTCCATTTTAGGCTTAGTACGCTACTTAAAATTTGTTTGTTTTGATTAAGTTTTGAGCTCGGATTCTCGTCTCTCTGTAAGCTTGCTTTCTCTTTTGCAGTTGCATCAGGCCCCCAGGATTCAAAATCTAAAGTGAAGCCCTATTGAACCGCGCCATCTTTAAAAAAGATGCGTCACTGATACCTTTGACATGCGCAGTCAAAGGTATCAATGACGCGTTCTTGTAGTCCACAAACATATTGCGTTCATGGCTCTCCCCGCTCTGAGTTAGCGATGAAAAGTGGCTTGCTTATTAATCTACTTTCGTCAAATAAATCCATTGGAAAACATATTTTTTTATCCAGGCATCTTAGTTTTAACAGTATTATTGTGACTGAACATGTTTTGTTTGCCAATAGGTGGTATTCATGTTTCGAGCTCGGCGGGTTAGCCGCAAACTTCATGCCGCAACGAGAGATCTCGTCTCTGGGTGGACAGCAGTTCAACTCGCCTGGGACCAGGTCCCCTGGAGCTATTTCGCCTGGGTGCCCATCTCGTTGTTGTGAACCGAATGAATACCACCTACTAGCAAACAAAACATGTTCAGTCACAATTATACTTTTCATCGCTAACTCAGAGCGGGCAGAGCCATGAACGCAATCTGTTCGTGGACTACAAGAACGCGTCATTGATACCTTTGACTGTGCATGTCAAAGGTATCAGTGACGCGTTCTTTTCAAAGATGGCGCGGTTCAATAGGGCATCACTTTTTCGAGCAGTCAGTGAATGGAGTGACCCTATCCAGTTCTATTAATACATCCATGGGTTTCATCCAACTACCAACAGCAGCTTCTGCATCGCGTTACCTCACTGTCCTCGCAGAGGTTGAAAGATTGGCTACGGGAAGTAGCCTAGGCTAAACAGCCAAGCATCTCAACCGTTAGCTATTTCGCATCTTTGCATTGACTGTGTGTAATGTGACTGGGAAATTAACATGTTTAAAAATTAAATAAATGTAAAAAAAAATCTTGGGATTCGGGGCTTTTAAGAAAACATTTGCGGAAGCTGCCCCCTAGCTCCCCCCTATGGTTAGGGACCAGACTGGAGAGCATGTGTTCTTCGGCATGTTTTCGTATTGTGTTCTTTGGGAAGAAACCCTTGTGAACATGGGGAGAACAAGGGTTCAGTATTTTGGATTTTGGGTGTTCTAGGGTTAGAGCTATGACTATGACCGGTATAATTTATGATTATACCACGGTTATCACAAATATGAAGGAAAATGGATTTAAGCCATTAAATCAACTCGTATGGGGCACCACCCTGTTTTGTACAGGGAAACAAGATAACCTTTATCAATAGTCTAATTTATTCATCAATCTCAGTCTGCAGGAGGAGTTCTTGACTCAATCAAGTGACCTAAGATAATGTGACGACGCTCGGACGTGGTCAAAAGTTAATAATATTTTTTGAAATTATACTAATCAATTATCAAAATAATATTATGACACAATTCAATAATAGATGGAAAAACACGTGGCAATATGAAAATACAGCAGAAATGAAAAGAATGATGTCAGATTATCACAGCCTATCCTAAATCCTCTAAGCTTACAACACTTGGCATCACACACACATCAAAGATAATGTTGGGTGTCAACCTTAGTGGTGTGTGAAGCGTGATGTCCGTAGGTGACGAAGGGAAGAGGCACGTGACGTGGTGGTCGCTCGGTTCGATGAAGGGGGCAGCGTGCCTGCGCTCCCGCTGGAACAGTGATAGTAGCGTTGCTGCGCGAAGTTGATGTTTGCGGAGTTCAAAGTTCAGTTTCAGAGTTCACAAGTTGCAAATATCTCATTCAAAACCTCTGCTCTCACCAGATCTTTGAAGAGTTGGTGGAAATTCCTAAGCCCTGTGTTGACTACAGAGTTCTTAGATAGCGGTTCAGCATTCCACAGATACAGGCTGATTTTATCAACCAGGCACACACTTGAAGTTACTGGAGAGTTGAGAGAGAGAGAGTTTCCTGTCTGATCGCTTTCAAGGGAGCCAAGGTGAGGTGTGTCCTTTGGGCATAGACAGGCACGCGATTGGTCACTGGGATCACCCAGTGGGCACTGCTCCCATTGTAAAACGAGGGCTCAGATTCTGTACTCACTCTGGAATCATCAAATATCCCGGTTATGGTTTCAACATGATCTGACATTTCCACAACATGCATAATCAACTGATTCATGATTTTAGCCAAAGAAGGATACCAAACTTGACTATGGTAGACTTAGCAGCATAGAATCAATTATTTATAACACACAGTACAGTTGCATTACAAATACAGTGCATCACACAAGAACTTGGTTCACCGGGCTTATTCATGTGGTGTTTGCATCACATGGTGGTGATGGAGCAATTTCACTTTATTCAAGAAACAAGGCAAAGGATGGAATTTCCTTTGTTCCACTGTGAGTGTCTGTGGATGTGTATTGTGGCCTGTTGCAGGGGGATGGGGGAGACAGGATGTGTTGATGTGATTTTTCTCAATGACTCTTCAGCACAATGCTGGGAGCTAGGATCATCGTGTCGCCCCTCTGTCCCCCTACACCTCTCCCCCTCTCTCTACACCCCCCCTCCCCCCACACACACACACTCTCGCTTTAAGCCCCCCTCTCTCTACATCCCCCTCTCACTCTATCTCTCTACACCCCCCTTCCACCCTCTCTCTGCACCTCCCCTCTCGTACTTTCTCTCTCTTTCCTCCTCTCCTCCCAGCCTGCTGTGGATGTGAGGAAGGAGAGAGGCCTGACCGATGTCTCTTCACATTCTGGAAACAGCCAACTGAATCACGTCCCCTAGATGCCATCTTCCCCACTTTCCTCTTCAATTGTCTGTGTTATTATGTTTACAAATGCATTCAAGTTTAAACTCTCTAATTTCTATCGTTCTAATATTTACTTGGGGATGTAGACTCTTCTGAGGCAAAAAAAAAAACTGGGCATAGCCTAATTGTGTGGCGTTTGTTTTGCGTGACTTAATCACACTTAGCTCCGCTACCTCCCTGAAGAGCAGAGTCCAAATACGCCTTAATTACCCCAAAGAGGATTTGTCTTGGATAACTCACAATTAAAGTCTATAAGATCTAAAGTAGGATAGTTAAGATCTAAAGTAATTAATTCAGCCGTCTTCACCCCCTCTTTTCATAAAAAAGCAGAATGAAGAGTAAAGAGTGTCTCGTCCCCTGTTGAAAAGCAGAGCCAGTCTAAACCCACAAGCCACTCCAGCTTTCTCTCTGAGCTACAAATCTAACCCTACAAACCAACCCTAATTCTAACCTAAGGGAAGGAATAAGCCCACCCACACCCTGGCTCTAACCCCAACCTCTCACCGATCCACGTCTGAACGTAACATAGAGTAGGCCTCTCCCCCCCCCCCTCCTATGTATTAGGTAACTTAAATAGGATCTATTTCTCCTCTATGGCCAGCCACCATTCTGTCAAGCATCTGAAGTTTGTGGACGACACCACCCTCATTGGACTTATCTCTGAGGGTGACGAGTCCACCTACAGGTGGGAGACTGATCAGCTGCTGTCCTGTGCTGTGTGTTTTGTTGCTCTTGAGCTGTACAGCACTTTGGTCAACCTTGGTTATTTTAAATGTGCTTTATAAATACAATTTGAGTTGAGTTGAGTTGAGACATTGATAAAACTAATTAGGCGTCTTACCTTTTGGGGGAGTGGGGTAACATTTTCTGCTGTACCGATGTTAATATGGAATTTATAAAATTGGGCACTGTACTCCAAGTGTCACTAATGACAGTTTTCAGAGTTTTATGCTTGAACTCAGCTATCATTGTGACACATTTCAATGGTGTGGTGAAAGAATACTAGTAATACCATATTATACTGGCCACTTTTCAGAAATGTTTATTTCAGGGTAGTATTATAAAATGCATAGCAGCACACAAAGCTACCACTGGTGCAATCTCATCACATATTTTCTAACTCTAGAGATGTATACCTTGCCAAAAATCACTATGAGCACTTTTTCCCTCGGATGGTACTGGGCATCCCTACTGGCTCACGGACTAATAGGCTCGCACTGCACACATCACAACAGCACATACATTTTATATATAACACATCGCACACATCTTACACTGTGGTGAAGAGATTTATTGTAGGGGCAGCCACCATGGCTAATGCAATTTTAGATTGTCCTGATCATCCCCTGCGAAAGGAGTTTGAGCTCCTGTCTTCTGGCCATCGTTTCAGGGTGCCTGCTGGGAGGACTGAGACATAAGGTATCCTTTGTCTCTGTAGCAATCAACAGGCTCAATTAGGAAAAGCCTCACTTGTTATTATTCTTTATTTTCCAATTCTGTGAGCCATGTTTTTTTTGGTACATTTTTATTGTTCTGTCTATTGTCATGCCTCCCCCAGACCTATGTTTTTACCTGTTTGCAAACCAATTTCCCCTAGTGGGACACTAAAGAACTTTTGAACTTTGAACTGAACCAGACCAGGGGCAGGAGCAGGGTCAACCACTACTCTAGAGGTGGGGAGGGGTTCCCTCTGTATTTTGGTATAATAAGCCCTTCATCCACCCATCCATCCAATTACCTCTGCACCCCTGAAGGTTAGAATGAAACATGCAATATCTTATTCACCAGCCTATTCCAAGAGTGGGCACATTAAAGAAAGACATACAACCCCACCTCTGTCCTCCAACCCCTTTGTCTCAGACAAATGGGGCCCACCAGATCCACAGTGGACCAGGCAGGAAGACAGACAGACAGACATGCAGGAAGACAGTCAGGCAGGCAGGCAGACAGCCAGCCAGCCAGACAGACAGACAGACAGACAGACAGACAGACAGACAGACAGACAGACAGGCATTCTCAGATTAAATGTATCCCACTTATTTTTAATTGAAGTTCATTTTGTGTGGTTTTAAACTAGTGCTCATCAGTTGCTGTTTGTTAAGTAAGACGTGGGGATTTGTCCTTGTTCTGTCAAGGTGTCTAATGTAGACGCAGTCCTAGCTCTGCTTGGCGAAGAGGCTGCTTGTGGCTGTGTGGGAGCCAGGTTGGGTTGACGTGACACAGAAGCCCAGCTCCAGAAGGACACTCATAGGGAGCAGTGTAAAATAGGAGGGGGGAGTGTCTTTGAGTGTGTTTCAGCGTGATTCCTAATGTGAGGCACTTGGGAAAGAAACTGTTGATTGGGAAGTAGATCAAATTCCAAATAATTGTGGCAACCCAGAGAGCGCATTTAGGCATGTGAGACACTTTGTTTAGAGATTAGGTAACAGACCAGTTTGCAGTGAAACCCCAAGGGACGTTGTTAAACCATTGTTGTTGTTGTTGTGAAACAACTGTTGTCAGTTGTTAAAAAAAAAAATAAAGTAAGGAAGGAAGAAATTGTAAACTCAGGCCCTACTCTTCCAGGAGGCAGGGGATAAAAGGTTTACTGAAAAAGTCACCGACCCTTGGCTGTTGGTCTCTGCCGGTCTCTTCCACGACTTGGGAGGCTTGAGGCTCTCATGGGTAGTTTCCAACAAGAAAATGTTTGGTCAAACAACACATTCAGCAGCCACGTTCTACATAACGTGTGCGCAATGTGCCACAGCTGCACTCGTTGCTGGGGAAGGTTGGAATCATGTTAATACCTCCCCTCAAGCACCTGTCCATGTGGAATACATTGGCGCTGTCCATGGTGCTGAATGGCTTGGAAGTGTGCATGCGGGCCACAGTGCCCGGCCAACTCCGGGCACAGTGCCCTCGGGTTGCCACATAATGTTAAATAAGAAAAAGGACAGCTTGCTGTTTTCGCTGCTGAACAGACAATTCTGTATTGTGCCCTCATGAGACGGATGTTAATTGAAGCATCATGGCAGACTTTGCGGAGGGGCATCATGGCAGAGTTGGCAGAGGAGACACACGGCCCCATTTTGAGTGCGATGTCTGTTGTGTTAAACAGAAATTTAACAAGCACTCCAACAAGCACTAAGCAAACACTGTGCTGGGAGTTGTGAGCAGGCACAACAGTAGCTCACTCTGTCCTGCCACAATCCCCCAGCCTCTCCTCTAGAACCATGGACAACCTCTAGAACCACGGACAACCCCCAGCCTCTCCTCTAGAACCATGGGCAACCAGCCTCTCCTCTAGAACCATGGACAACCTATAGAACCACGGACAACCCCCAGCCTCTCCTCTAGAACCATGGGCAACCAGCCTCTCCTCTAGAACCATGGACAACCTATAGAACCACGGACAACCCCCAGCCTCTCCTCTAGAACCATGGACAACCAGCCTCTCCTCTAGAACCATGGACAACCTATAGAACCACGGACAACCCCCAGCCTCTCCTCTAGAACCATGGACAACCAGCCTCTCCTCTAGAACCATGGACAACCTATAGAACCGTGGACAACCCCCAGCCTCTCCTCTAGAACCATGGACAACCCCCAGCCTCTTCTCTAGAACCATGGACAACCTATAGAACCATGGACAACCCCCAGCCTCTCCTCTAGAACCATGGACAACCAATAGAACTATGGACAACCCCCAGTCTCTCCTCTAGAACCATGGACAACCTATAGAACCATGGACAACCCCCAGCCTCTCCTCTAGAACCATGGACAACCAATAGAACTATGGACAACCCCCAGTCTCTCCTCTAGAACCATGGACAACCTATAGAACCACGGACAACCCCCAGCCTCTCCTCTAGAACCATGGACAACCCCCAGCCTCTCCTCTAGAACCATGGACAACCAGCCTCTCCTCTAGAACCATGGACAACCCCCAGCCTCTCCTCTAGAACCATGGACAAACCCAGCCTCTCCTCTAGAACCATGGACAACCAGCCTCTCCTCTAGAACCATGGACAACCCCAGCCTCTCCTCTAGAACCATGGACAAACCCAGCCTCTCCTCTAGAACCATGGACAACCTCTGGAACCAAGAACAACCCCCATCCTCTCCTCTAGAACCATGGACAACCAGCCTCTCCTCTAGAACCATGGACAACCCCCATCCTCTCCTCTAGAACCATGGACAACCACCCTCTCCTCTAGAACCATGGACAACCCCCAGCCTCTCCTCTAGAACCATGGACAAACCCAGCCTCTCCTCTAGAACCATGGACAACCTCTAGAACCAAGAACAACCCCCATCCTCTCCTCTAGAACCATGGACAACCAGCCTCTCCTCTAGAACCATGGACAACCCCCATCCTCTCCTCTAGAACCATGGACAACCACCCTCTCCTCTAGAACCATGGACAACCCCCAGCCTCTCCTCTAGAACCATGGACAACCAGCCTCTCCTCTACAGCACTATAATGTTGCCAGCCTGCTGCACACCAGAGGTTACACCCAGTAATGTGCAGCCACTGTAGTACAGCCAACCTGAAACCATTTCACTGATTGGCAACCACCATTTAAAAGACTGTCTTTGGCTCTGGGCATTGGGTCGGGTCAGGGTGCCCTAGGAGTATGTTTATGTCTCTCTGTTCCACTCCCCTCCAGATAGCAGATGAGGCTTCCTGGTCCCTATAAGTAAATATTCGCTTTGCCTTGCCAATAATGATAAATACTGCAAGGATCAGTGATCAGTGTTTTACTTGCATCCTACTCATCTCAGGAGCTGTTCTGACTTAGAAGGTCCCCTATAGAAGGTCTTGAGTGCCCCCTGCTGACCAAGACGCAGCAAGCTCTAGCTCGGGTATGAAGTGTTCAAAAGTCACCTTTAATTCTGTTTTGTGCTCTTATTTAACAGTCAGTATTATTATTACTCTGTGATTTTACTGGTGTGTTTGGGGCCAGGCCAGCTCTCAAAAACCACCAAGTCAGTGTTCTACGTACTGCACCTCCTGGGCTGTTTGTGGTAGTTTTTAATTAAAACATATGAATGAAAAACTCTTGCTTAACCAGTTGAGCACAGTTTAAGTACAACTTTTATTATACTGGAATCATCACAGTGCATTGTGTTACATTAGCAGTGACTTAGTTAACAAAATTAAAAGGATAAATATTACAAAAAAGAAAAGACTTGTCATCAGCAACAGAGGCAAAACAGCCTTGGGGAAAAAACAAATAAATTAGAGAAGCGGAAGGGAGAAAGAGAGAGGAAAGTAGAAGACCTGTAGCAAAACTGAACTTGGGAGTTGGAGGGAGGGGGGGGGGGGTTAGAAGGAGAGTGGACCTCCAGGAGGACTGGTGAAGGGGATAGGGAGGAGAGAGACACACCCACACACACACACTCATAACCAAGATATATGATGTTCCCTGTAGTTGCCATGGCACCAGGGATCTGTCCGCTCAGCTCTATCCCATAATTCACAGAGTGACAGAGAGCGCCAGCGCATTGGCAACATGAAGGAACTCAGCTTATTGGCGGGCTAATCTGATTGGCCCTTTGACACATGGAAAGGGACAGACTGTGTGTGGGAGTAAGAGAGGGTGAGGGAGGGAGGGAGAGAGGGTGAGGGAGAGAGGGCAAGGGAGGGAGGGAGAGAGGGAGAGAGGGTGAGGGAGAGAGAGGGCAAGGGAGGGTGAGAGAGGGAGAAAGAAGCTGTGGGAGGGAGAGAGAGGGAGGGAAGGAGGGAGGGAGAGGGAGGGAGGGAGAGGGTGAAGGAGGGAGAGAGGGTGAGGGAGGGAGAGAGGATATGGGAGGGAGAGAGGGTGTGGGAGGGAGCGTGGGAGGAAGAAACGGTACTCGGAACACTAGAGTTGCAGCACCACACACAAACGCACACCACAGACACCCCCAGCACGAACAAGCAAATGCAACTCACACATGCAAGGACAGTGCCTGGGCTGGTCCTCACCTCCGGTCCTAGTCTGACCTCCTCTCCTCCTGCTGTAGTCTGAGCTCCTCTCCTCTCCTCCTGCTGTAGTCTGAACTCCTCTCCTCCTCACCTCCTGCTGTAGTCTGAACTCCTCTCCTCCTCACCTCCTGCTATAGTCTGAACTCCTCTCCTCCTCACCTCCTGCTATAGTCTGAACTCCTCTCCTCCTCACCTCCTGCTATATTCTGAACTCCTCTCCTCTCCTCCTCACCTCCTGCTGTAGTCTGAACTCCTCTCCTCACCTCCTGCTATAGTCTGAACTCCTCTCCTCACCTCCTCACCTCCTGCTGTAGTCTGAAGTGCTTGGACACAGTGCAGCTCTGCGACACAGGAACAGTTTGACCCTGAAACAGTGAGAGGTTCAACACTGGCCATTCTGACTGGGCTCCACTCAGCTGAACACCCGGAGCAGAGAGGGCAGCCTGACAGGCAGAGAGAGGTACACGGGGAACAGTGGAGCTGGTTGGGGGAACTCGCGAACAGACGGTCACTTGGCTGAACTCATGAACCCTGGCCTTCAACCACCAGCCCTGGGTTTGAAACCCAGTCCATCACATGCAGAACTCCGCTGATACAGTAGCTACCACGGACAGGCTTGCTATGCTGGTGGGCATCAGCCACAACACAGAGAGCCTGTGTCTCTGTCCCCCGCTCGGCTTTCTGCCATTTCCTGGCACACTGTCTGAATAAAGGACTCTAATCGTTTGATCTGTAGAGCTCAGCAGAAAATAAACAACCACACAGCGCCGTGAAGTGTGACACTTCAAACACATTCTGCGAGATAACAGAGAAAGAAGAAGTATTTTTAGGAGAGTAGCAAAGATCTAATTTAGGTGTGACTGGAAAAACCAAGGCTGTGTTGCGACAGTTGAAGAGGCCTATTAATCTGAACATCTTCTCTACACAGTCAACATCAAAGAAGGAAAATGATACCAGCAATAATATGTCTTACATTTGCTCCTTTCCACTCCTGGCCACCCAATGAAGCACTAAGGTAATTACAGAACACCACCTGTAGCTAGTTAATTCAGCAGTACTATCTCTCACACGTGCGTGCAAGCACACACACACGCACCACGACAGAATGAGAAAGAAGTCACAATGGTGCTTAACTCTTCACAGTCAATTAGTGACTTAACTGAAGTGATTGCTTTAGCTGCACCGAGAGAGCAGACATCAACAGCACACTCAGTAAACAGAGGCGTTCTCTTAACAGTGAAGCTTACAGGCTGGGACTGAGCACAGCCCCAGACTGCGTTGAAGGAGGAAGTGGGAGACAGCTGATAGCAGGGGAAGAAGGATGAGTCTGTGGAGGGCTATGTGAGTGTCTCTCTTTGTCTGACAGCCACTTTCTATTTCTCCATCTCCTAAGCCTGTTTGAAGATCTCTCTCTCTCTCTCTCTCTCACTCACACACACATACAGTACACACACACAGACTGGAATATCTGAGTACTTCAAGCATGATAAAACATGGACACTGAATCATTCTTAAACATGTTAAACATGTTACATTGAAAAATACAGTAAACATGTACAGCCGTGCTGTTAGATAAGGTGTATTGTTAATTTGGCTAATAAAACACACACACTGCCCCTATTGCTGTCATACTCTGTACACTTGACGTTTGCCTCTTCAGTAATGACAGATGTCAGTTAACTCTTGTTTAAAATTCAAGCAAATAGACTTGTACAATTAGTGTTCACCGTATACAAGTAAATACAGTATTAATATTCAACATGGTGACCTGTGCTTTACTGACAATATGTGAATGAGTCTCCTCTGCCACAGATGCATAACCATTATGCTTATTCCTCCTTATCCAATCAGATCTTCCCACACCCACCAATGACTTCATACACCACCAGCCTATCACACTGTCCCTTACTGAAATACAATTTCAGAGTCCATGAGAAAAGTGCACTCGATGTTAAAACAACGTTTCACTCACATTCTAAAATAACATGATCCTCACTTATAAAACAGCCACAGGCATTTCTAACACAGTGCTCTATTTAGGCAAAATAAATAATTGAAAATTAACAACATAAGCATTTAGAGATATACATTAGTGATGGTCATTTCTGTCTGGGTTGAGTGTGAGCAGACAGTCACTGTTAAGGAGATCAGTTTGTATTGTAGACATTCACTAGTCTACAGGCCAGCAGTCAGAGAGCTAGCTAGTCTGGTCACACTCTAGGCCAGCAGTACTTGTCTGCGGTACCGGGTTCTCTAGCTGCTGTCCCAACTGGAATTCCACTTGTATATTGACAAAAGTAAGACTTAGGCTATACAATGGCATTATTGCAAAATGAGATATGGCAAACAGAACTTTTGATGGGATATACTTGTTTCTGCACGGTGATTTTACTTCAGTAAGTCCTGTACAGCCGACGTGTGTCTTCACATGAGCAGACAGTAGCGGTCTCTATCAGGCAGTGAAATGCTCCTTCTCTTTAGTAGAGTCCATTAAGGTACATCAATATAACCTCCTCTTCCCCCTTTGGCGTCAGCAGAGTCTGGGCCAGAGTCTCAGCCGGACCCAAACCCTGACCCTCCCCTCAGTCCGTCTCTCTGTCCATCTCCGCATGGCAGTTGGACCCGGGTCATTTTCCAGACGGCTGCCACCAGACTCTCAGCTAAAAGTTACTTTCTCTCCGTTTTCACAATGGAGTGTGATTTTAATTCGACAGAAAGCCCGACACACATAAACCCAATCACGCCCCACTTCCTCCCTTCCCCAATCCTAGTCGTTTACTTTATTTATCACTTTCTCATCCCTTCTTTCTCTCTCCTCAATAAATGTACCGTCGCCTTTGGTGGTGTTTTGTACACACAGCATTCTGCATGGCGACAGACCGCCTGTTCGTCCTTCCTTCCTCTACTCCCCCTGCGGGTCACACAGTGTAGCTACACTGACACCTAGTGGTCACTTAAGAAACTACCCCTCAAAGTGCTTGGGTTTAGGACACATCCAGAGACACAGCCGTAGTTATCCATCTGTAGGCCTACCCACTGTTACCCTAACCTGTACTCCCACATACCTGATGATTGCCTGATAAGTTAGAAGATTAAGAGAACCTAAAACTAAGATAACAGACACAATCTAACTTATCTTTAAGACTCAAAATAAAACCCATTTATTGCTCCATTTCATATTAACATTTTCTTTCTGACTCAAAAATATATATAAGCCTGTTTTAAGTTTGTTTCTCATACATCAGTAACAGGAAATAAAATGTCACAATAAAAACAGGAAACATGTTAAGAACATACCACACGGGGGGGTTACCCCCCCCCCCCCCCCCATCCCCAACACGCTAAACAGCTGACCTGCAGCAGAGCTCTGCCTACAACCCTCCCCCCCCCCAAACTTCCCCGCCCACACACACACACACACACACACACACACACACACATTCAGACAGACAGACAGACAGACAGTCAGACAGACAGACAGACAGACAGACAGACAGAGAGTAGCCATGTGAGCAGGGAGAGGTGAAGTCTCCATCCTCCTGTCTCAGAGTCTCTCTGTGGGACAACACGGTCCCTCCCTACGTCCACTCAGTCTGTCCACTACTTTCTCCTAGTGAAATGTAGAGTGCAGGAAAGGCAGAGAGGGCGGAGGAGTTGGAGGAGGGTGGGTGAGCTTGGCAGTCTTTCTCCTGCTCTTTCTCTCTCTCTCTATCTCTCTCTTCACCTCCCTCAGAGTCTCTGCGGTTTTGAGAGAGACCTCCCAGTGATGGTGCTGTTGAACAGACAAACATGCGTCCACACACACTAGAGTTATAGTGGCCAGCTAGGAGCCTGTCAATATTCAGGATTTACTGTAAATGTATTAATTTTTCTTTTTTTACTGTTCTCTCTATTATCGGAATAATTTACTCTAAGGACTTTTTTTTAACGTATTTTGCTGTTATTGTTGTTGTTGTTGTTGTTGTTGATCTTGCTGTTGTTGTTCTTGCTGTCGTGGTGCAGGCCAAGCTCCTTAATGGCCGACTGTCAGCCTTAACCAATCACAAAATCCGAGGGGCGGAGCGATCGTTGGAGACAGTCTTGCGGAGCCGCACCCCCCTGCGAATGGACACCAGCATGTCAGGCCCTGACTCCGCCCCCTGGGGGGATGGCTGAGGGGCGGGGCCTGGCGGAGGGTCGTCGGGGAGTGTGGGGAAAGGGAACTGCCCCTCCCCCAGTGCGCGAGCGCCGGCCGCCAGCTCTCCGATCTTCTCCACCAGGCTGTGGCGATTGGCTGCTATCATTTGCTCCTCCTCCGAGCCCCCGGCGCCGCCCTGTGGGCCAAACACACTCATTTCCCCCCAGGCTGTGTTGGGCAGGCTGAGACGTTTAGGCGACGCCTTCACGTACTCCAGCGCACTGGGGGAGGACTCTGCGGAGTAGAACACACACTCCTCGCTGCCCACCCGCGCCGGAGGGGTTCCCCCGTACCCCCCAGGAGAGTCTGGCACCGTGGGGGTCTTGACGGGCACAATGGGGGGCCGTATGGGGATGGGTCCAGCGTTGGAGAGGGTACGCCTCACCCCCGGCTTAGTGGAGGGGGTACGGCGGATGGTGGCGGTCCCCGGGGTCCCTGACCCCCCGCCTCCCCCCACCCCGCAGGGGAGGCCAGCCGTGCTTGCCGGCCTCTTGGTCTGGATCATGCGCCGGTAGTTCTGGGCGATGTTGCTGTGGCGAGGGATGGTGGAGGACTTGTCGAAGTCAGCCTGGCCGTCCCCCTCCGCGTCCCCGTTCACAGAGTAGCAGTCGTAGTCTGACCCTGGAGGGAGAGGGGGAGAGGGGGATTGGAGGCGTGGTTTAGCTGCCTCTGTACGTGTGGGAGAGTTTCGATGTTCTACCCGAACCCGAGCCGAGACCAAACTTCCCCTCATTCCCTCGGGCTCGTGGTCAGAGATATAACGTCCAGAGGAGGACTTCTTTGAAACCAACCACAACTCTCTTGTTCTTGCTATTGTTGTAAGGATATCCAAAATTAATTCTTGTTCATTTTGTATGTTATTAATTATTTTCTTTTTTTTTATATTGTATTGCAGTGTATACTATCCTTATTTTTGGGACCCTAACAGCAGATTTGCTTCTGTGTTGCACTAATATTCGTTAGATTATGTGTGCAATTCTGAACAGATTTCTGTCATTCAAATTTCTCTATAATCCGCCGTCTGATTGTTAATTCCTTGTGTCTATTATGTTTTATCTTCCCCCAAAATGTTTTTTTTGCATCATACTCCCGCACACACTTTGCTCTGCTGTATGACACTACTGTATTACACTACTGTATTACACTACTGTATTACACTACTGTATTACACTACTGCATCAATGTTTTGAAATAAAGCAGAGAAACGTGTGCGGGGGAGTATGCAGTTGTTTTATTTGAAAATGTTCATATCTAATGGGATCTACTCCCAGCACACTTTTTGGGAGTGTGCACGTTGATGTTTCTTGTGAATTATGTTTTTATCACCAGTCAACCAAAGGTTATGATTTCAAATGTGTCAGATGTTTGCTGGTTTCACGTGTGTGTGTTTGTGTGTGTGTGTGTGTGTGCGTGCTGTGTGTGTTTGTGTGTGCATGCGTGTGTGCATGCGCGCTGTGTGTGTGCGTGCTGTGTGTGTTTGTGTGTGCGTGCGTGTGTGCATGCACGCTGTGTGTGTGTGTGTGCGTGCGTGCGTGTGTGTGTGTGTGTGTGTGTGTGTTACCCTGTGAGGGGATGGTGTCCTCTGAGCAGGAGGGGGTGTTGGTCTGGCTGCTGTAGCCGCTGGAGTACTGCAGGGAGTCTCTGCTGCTCTTCTGCTGCTCCATGCCCAGACCCCGGGTCAGCACCATGGCCAGGTCGCTCGCTGCAGGAGACACCTCCTCGCCATGCTGGGACAGAACCAGGTCCGAAAGGTGGCCAGTTCACAGATCATCATCATCATCATCATCATCATCATCATCATCATCAGCATCATCACCACCATCACCATCATCATCATCATTACCACCATCACCACCATCACCATAATCACCATCATCATCATCTTCATCCCTAGTGCGCGTTACCTTGGCAGCAATGTTTGCAGGGGTCGTCCTGGCTCTCTGTCCATCCTCCTGACCGTGGTGACCTGGTAATGCCTCAGTCTCCCTCAGCCTATCCAACGGCTCCTTCCTTCTCTGCAGGGTGCTGGCAGCCAATGGCTGCTCATAAGAACCTGCCTTAGACCAATCCTGAAGAAGTAGGTGTGGTTAATAAGGGATATCGAAGATTGACAGTGAGAGAGACTTGTCCACTATCCAGCAGTTTGAGGCCCTTTTTCTGTGTGAAGTAATGGGCGGGGGGGGGTGGACGCCGGCTGTATAATCCTCTCTGAATGTGTTTTTGGCACTTGACCCAATGGTGACTGAATGTACAGCGTTGGGAAGCTACTGTAGCTCCACACGGCCTGCTGGGTTTAGCAAATCTCTGCTGAAGGGATTTGAAACCTGAGAATGAGACTGAAGACCAGCAGCAGGCAGGCAGACAGGCAAGCAGACAGACAGACAGGGTAGCAAAGCTATGAGATTATGAATGAAGCACATGAACAGAAAGTATTTTAAATAAGTTAATTATAAAAAAAGAAGAAAATAAAACGCTAATTAAAAACAAACAAAAACACCTGCAAAGGAATGGTTCAGATGAAGAACAAACCTTCCAGCTAGGAACCTTTGATGTGGGAGAGGAGGTGTTGGATCCAGGGGAGCAGTTATAGGGTGGGGACGCAGGAAGTATGACAGAGAGAGGCCTGATGGAGCCAGAGTGAGAGAGAGCGGGGCGGAAGGTAGCAAAGGACGAGCCAAACTGCGGAACGAGAGACAAGACTATCAGAACGTCAATAGTTCACACTGATGGTTAGAGGATCAGGGTTGTGAAGTGAGCACTGGGTCTCTATCTCTCTCACACACACACACACACACACACACACACACACACACACACACACACACACACACACACACACACAGACACAGAGAAGCAGGAAAGCAGAGAAGAGTGAGAGGCAATGCATATAGTAGTCTGTGCGTTCTCTGAATACATTCCATTCACCTAGAAACTGTCAAGATAACAGCAGTCACATTCCTTCCTTCAACAACCACCTGAGTTCTGCAATCATTAGCTGTGCTTTGCTCCTGCTATGGACGCCAGACATGACGCAGTGGATGCAGACAGCTCATCTCTAGGCATGGGGGGCATTTCATGTTTGGAAACGGCTCGTTTTAGAACAGACGAGGGACGAGGAGTGCCGTGTTCATGAGCACCTCTAATCTAATCGCTATTCCATTAGAATCTGCAGTAGTTCACTAGAGTGTGTTGGTAATCTGGTGTTGCTGACTGGAGAGTGTTTAGTAGATTAAATTACATTACATCACAGTCATTTAGCAGACACTTTTATCCAAAGCGACTAACAATAATTGCATTTAACGTAGGAAAAGCCAATGTACTACTACTTGCCAGAACTCACACGTGCAAAATCTTTTCTAAAACAAGTGACTAAGGATATCATCTACAGTAGTGCTGAAGGCAAAGTGCAAGGAGAGCAATCTAAACTCTAGTACTAGATTAGATTAGATGAACTGGTACTAGGTGTTAGATTATACTCACCGTGGTGGGAGAGCTGCACTCGCTGACGGACTGGCAGGTCTCTGACGCCTCTGAAGATGCAGAGCTGGAGGACTTCTACAGGAAGGATGGAGGGAGGGAGAGAGGGTCAGAGTTAGCACTGTACCTGGCTGGTGAGGGTGAGGGTCAGGAGTCAAGTTCAGGAATCAGGGTCAGAGTTAGTACTGTACCTGGCTGATGAGGGTGAGGGTCAGGGGTCAAGTTCAGGAATCAGGGTCAGAGTTAGTACTGTACCTGGCTGATGAGGGTCAAGGTCAGTGGTGAGAGGTCAGGGTCAGAGTTAGAACTGTACCTGACTGGTCATGTCAGGGTTTAGGGGTCAGTACTGTACCTGGCAGGTGATTTCGGGGTTAGGGGGGTCAGGTTCAGGGGGGTCAGGTTCAGGGGGGTCAGAGGTCAGGGTTTAGGGGTCAGTACTGTACCTGGCTGGTGATGTCGGGGTTAGGGGGGTCAGAGGTCAGGGCTAGGGATCAGTACTGTACCTGGCAGGTGATGTCGGGGTTAGGGGGGTCAGTTTCAGGGGGGTCAGAGGTCAGGGATAGGGGTCAGTACTGTACCTGGCTGGTGATGTCGGAGGGCATGGGCGACGGGGGTTTGGAGTAGACGTTGGCGTCCTGCGATATGAAGCCCGAGTCGTGGGACGACACACTGCTGAGGCGGTGCACACTGGCGCCCCCCGGTGGCGGCTGCGCCAGGCTGCGGTAGCGACAGGACGGACCGGGTGAGTGAGGCTGAGAGCTGCCGCTCCCCGATGAGCGAGAGGCGCTACTGTGGCCGCTGCGGGGCGGGGGAGGGGGTGAGGGAGGGGGCGAGGGAGGGGACGAGGGAGAGGGAGGGGGAGAGGGATGGGGAGGGGGCGAGGGAGGGGGTGAGATGGAAGATGCAGGGGTGAGGATGTCACAGGTAGTGAGGGGCGAGGGGGTCAGGGGTGAGAGAGTGAGCGGTATGGGAGTGAGAGATGAGAGAGTGAGGGGGTGTGAGTGGGGGATGAGAGAGTGAGAGGTAGTTGTGAGGGAGGGGGAGTGAGGGGGGAGGAGGTGAGAAAGCAGGGAGGGGTGGTTTTAGTCAAGGTTAGATGGGGTAGAGTGAGAGAGGGGAGGAGGATGGGGTGAAGGGTGCAGGTTAGGGAGGTGGGGAGTTTCATGCACATTGTGTGAAGTGAAGGTTAAGTACATATGAGAATAGTGATAGAGAATGCAGATTAATAATGGGAAGGGTTAGGAAAGGAAAATATTAGAAGAATAGAAATGGGTCCCAGCAAAGATGACCCACCATCAAAGGATCAATAAAACAGGGAACACCCCGACCAGGGCAAAGAGAATAGAAGAGAAGAGAAGAGAAGAGAAGAGAAGAGAAGAGAAGAGAAGAGAAGAGAAGAGAAGAGAAGAGGAGAGGAGAGAAGAGAAGAGAAGAGAAGAGAAGAGAAGAGAAGAGAAGAGAAGAGAAGAGAAGAGAAGAGAAGAGAAGAGAAGAGGAGAGGAGAGGAGAGAAGAGGAGAGGAGAGGAGAGAAGAGAAGAGAAGAGAAGAGAAGAGAAGAGAAGAGAAGAGAAGAGAAGAGAAGAGGAGAGGAGAGGAGAGGAGAGGAGAGGAGAGGAGAGGAGAGAAGAGAAGAGAAGAGAAGAGAAGAGAAGAGAAGAGAAGAGAAGAGAAGAGAAGAGAAGAGAAGAGAAGAGAAGAGGAGAGAAGAGGAGAGGAGAGAAGAGAAGAGAAGAGAAGAAAAGAGGAGAGAAGAGAAGAGAAGAGAAGAGAAGAGGAGAGAAGAGGAGAGGAGAGGAGAGGAGAGAAGAGAAGAGAAGAGAAGAGAAGAGAAGAGAAGAGAAGAGAAGAGAAGAGAAGAGAAGAGAAGAGAAGAGAAGAGAAGAGAAGAGAAGAGAAGAGAAGAGAAGAGAAGAGAAGAGGAGAGGAGAGGAGGGAAGGTAAACATGCAGAGAGGAGAAAGAGGGCGTATAGCACAGATATAGATGGCGAGTCAACAACAAAACACACACACACACACAGTAGATAGGGTCCATTGCAACAGGCAATGATGATGGGTGACAGACAGGTGAGGGTGGAGCAGGGGGTCAAAGGTGAGGTACAGTAGGTAGTTATGGGGTGAGGGTAGTTGTGGGGGGTAGTTATGGGTGAGGGTGGTTGTGTGTGGGGGTGTTTATGGGTGAGGGTGGTTGTGGGGGGGTAGTTATGGGTGAGGGTGGTTGTGTGGGGGGTAGTTATGGGTAAGGGTGGTTGTGGGGGGGTAGTTGTGGGGAGGTGAGGGAGAGACAAGTTGAGAGAGTGAGAGAAGGTGAGTATTCAGTCGGGTTAGGGTTAGCAGGCATGCCTAGAGACATGGCCACCTAAACATGGACATATAGTCAGTGATCACATAGATGGTCGAGATAAACAGACATAAACAACAGGTAAAATGGGTGGCGAGGTAGACAGACAGGAAGACACAGACAGGTAGACAGACAGGAAGACACACAGGCAGGTAGACAGACAGGAAGACAGACAGGTAGACAGGTACTGCAGCCAGGGGGCGCCTCTTTCTCAAGATAGATAGCATATCACTCTGGCATGGTTTCACTGTCCAGAATAGAATGAAGAATGAAGAATGTGCTCGCTCAGGGACTTCTGTGTGTGTGTGTGTGTGTGTGTGTGTGTGTGTGTGTGTGTGTGTGTGTGTGTGTGTGTGTGTGTGTGTGTGTGTGTGTGTGTGTGTGTGTCCGTCCTACCTGCACATGCTGCTCTTCCTGGAAGCAGAGCTGCTCGGGGAGGAGGGCGGGGTCTGGTAGGACCAGCTGTAGTCCGACCCCTTCAGATCCTTGATCACCTGAGACAGACACACAGATCAGGAGGAGTGTGTGTGTGTGTGTGTGTGTGTGTGTGTGTGTGTGTGTGTGTGTGTGTGTGTGTGTGTGTGTGTGAATCTCCTGGTGCCAGTACCTGCTCACTAGCAGGGGGCAGTTTGTGTGGGTCAGTGGTCAAGACGGTGAGGTCATCAATAATGGCCTGAAGGTGAGTGATTTCTCCCAGCATGGCAATCTCTCCATTCTGATGACAACAACAACAACAACAATATCAACATCAAAAGTCATGGCAGCTTTGTCATCTCCACAGCCCCCCCCCCACCCGGCCCCAAACGGCCATCTCCACCCTCCCTGCCCCCTTGCCCCCTTGCCCCAAACTTGCAAACTTGCCCCCCCCCCCCTCCCTGCCCCAGTCTCACCACCATGGG
>NC_140237.1:19030391-19040391 GCF_949987555.1 Borostomias antarcticus
TACGGTGTTAACTGCGTTGCGTTCGTCATTGTGTTGCTCTGCGCCGGTGTTATTAGCTCATATTTAAATTAGGTAATATGGGCGGAGAATGTTCCCCTTTCTATGCAAATGAACATTATTGCAAAACCCGCCCAATTCACAAACATCGGCGCAAATTGCCTCACGCAGTTAAAGTGAAATTAATACCGTTTTCAGAAACGTGGTGGTATTTAAGCGCAAGGGGTGTGTCGCGGCCAGCCTGTCCGCTGATCATGGCAGCAGTGATTGTTGCGAGGCGAAGGCATCGCAATGCCAGGCATGTTGTTCGTGAGAGAATATTTAGAAGAAGGTCACTTTTTGATTTAACACTAGAACCACCGCGGTAACTGTTTGGACACCAGAGCGCGCAGCTCTTCAGCCAACTGGAGGATGAAGTCGCGTCTGGGGAGGCTCAGTTGACTATGCGTCTCTCCACCCGTCCCCAGCGAGTCCAAGCTCCCCCAATGAATATAATAGCCTACATAGCACGAAACTGTGCGTATAATAGTCTATACGCGAAACTGCGCATTCCCTATAGCTGTTCATTGAACGGCTGGGGGCCGACATAGGTATAAATAAATAAATAAAAACATAGCCTACACAATATTTGTTTTATTTGAATGGTCTTGAAAATATTTTGCTTTTGTATCATAGGTGACGGCAGGTATCATCTTCAGCCATGGATGATGACTCCCGTGCGTAATCCTTCCAACGTTGGAGAGGCGGCGTACAACTGGGCTCACATCAGGACGCGCGGTGTGATTGAGTGCACATTTGGAATCCTGAAAAGCCGTTTAGATGCCTAGATCGTACCGGTGGGGCAATGTTATACACTCCCCCAAAAGTATGCCAGATCATCGTGCTGCAACTTGCATAACATAAAATGAAATTTTTTCCTTTGTTCGTCTTTTTAAATCATTCCACCTCCGTTTGCAGTCTTCCGCGTTTACACACACAAATGGCACTGACTGATTGGGAAATTAAACCCCAAATATGATTTTTTGCTGCAGTCGTGATATTTTTTGCCGAAAGCTGTGAGACATGTTTTTGAACCTCGTCCGTGAGGCCTTCAAGTTCGCTGTCTGAAAATCGTATTTTTCTTTTTCTGTCTGCCATCGTCCAATGATATGCATACGAGTTGTATGCGCTGTATGCGCAGTATTTATAGTCATTTCCTATATCAGCAGCAAATTGCACTCAGCCGCAAACACCGAATGGGCGTGTTTGCGCTGGGATATTATTAGCGCAATGTCTTTAGTGAATAGGTTTTTAAAACGGAGCACATAGCGGGCGCAACTGACGCGCAATATTATGGTGCAATTAGCGGGCGCAATTTGCTTTAGTGAATTCGCCCCTGAGGTCTCTTTCCCTTGTAAAGGCTATGAGCAGCAGCAACGACACATTTCAATGTGACCCGGGTATTACATTCGGTTGGGGCCTCAGCCAATCAGATCAATCTATTGCTCGGGGGGGGGCTCTCCAAAATCTGTGATTTTGATTGGTTTTATGATCATTGGCATGTACTGTATCCAATGAGAATGGTAACACTCTTTAAAGAGTATAAAATAAGTTTTGCGAGACTGAGGCCAGAGGCATTTGCCTATTCCACCTGTAGGAGACGCAGGAGGACACACCAAAACACTGCAAAACTCACACACTCCATCACCATGGCGACATGCCTTGTACAGATTTTTGTCTGGATCAGCTGGACGCATCAGGTGAGACTGCAGTTGCCAGGGTTACCGCTGTCTGTGGCAACTGCCCATCCCCAAACATCAGCATTACCATGGTGACATGACAAGAATGGAAGAAATAGAGAAAGAAAGGAAGAGAGAAGGAGAAAAGAAAGAGAAATTAGAAAAGACGCTCGCGGAGCGCAGACCTCTTTCCATGAATACTGTATATGTTGTCAGCATGTGCAATGACTTTAGGGTGCACACACACACACAAACACACACACACACACACCACGCACACGCACACACACCCCGCACACACACCCACACACATACACACACACACACCACGCACATACACACACACACACCACGCACATACACACACACACGCACATACATACACCACACGCCACGGCACGCACATACACACCACGCACAAACACACACACACACACACACACACACCTAGATTAATAAAACACACTGCAGCACAACATTAGAAGCGAACGGAGGCCACCTGAGCTACCTACACTTTCTTCATTCACTGAAAGTCAACAAGGAGTACGCTCAGTCTATTTCAATGTCTGTAATGGCATGGGGAGGAATGGAATGTATAATGTGTATTTGTGGAATGGCAAGCAGTCAGAGCAGGCGGTCAGGACACCAGGATCCTGTCACTGACCCTAGGTCAGGTCTTGACTGAGGAGTGAGCAGGGAGCAGGAGGACTCTCTTTTTGCACTTGACCAAGGGTCAGATCACACTGACATGACTGGTTTACACTTGTAGACTAGGCTTTTAATAGAATGCAGTCTCTAAGGATTCCGTGTGTGTGTGTGTGTGGTTGGGTGGGTGCTCGCATGTGTGTGTGTGTGTGTGTGTGTGTGTGTGTGTGTGTGTGTGTGTGTGTGTGTGTGTGTGTGTATGTATGTGTGTGTGTGTGTGTGTGTGTGTGTGTGTGTGTGTGGTTGGGTGGGTGGGTGGGTGGGTGCTCGCATGTGTGTGTGTGTGTGTGTGTGTGTGTGTGTGTGTGTGTGTGTGGATGGGTGAGTGCTCGCATGTGTGTGTCTGTGTGTGTGTGTGTGTGTTTGTGTGTGTATATGTGTGTGTGTGTGTGTGTGTGTGTGTGTGTGTGTGTGTGTGTGTGTGTGGTTGGGTACTCGCATGTGTGAGTGTGTGTGTGTGTGTTTGTGTGTCTGAGTTTCCCCGTGTTTTTGTGTGTGTGTCCTCTGACAGGACCTTTTCAGTCATGTATGTGTCATGTATGTGTCGTGTACTGTATGTGTCATGTATGTGTCATGTATGTTGGCGTTGACACACTAGCTACTAGCAGAGCCCCTAACCCTGACCTCTAGGTGCACCCTGCCTCTGACCCAGGCTCACACAGGGGTGAGGGTTCACTTCCAGGGCGCTGTCACTTACTGTCAGCAACACAGATCTCCTCCCCGTCCCCAACGGGGGTTAACATGCTGACAGGGACCGAGGGCTACACACACACACACACACACGCACACACACACACGCACACACGCACTCACACACAAACACATTGTGTCATATTACCATACTATTTAGCATGCCAGAAAAATATTTTGTATGTCCCAATACATAGTAAATGCAGTGTGCCAAAAATATATTATTATATTCTGACCCACAATCCTGGACGCAGAGGAAGATGTCACATCGACTGAGCACAGAGTGATGACATCAACGCTCACATATCCACTTAGCTTTGTGCAGCAACGGAATGTTAATGTATTAATTAATGTATTGACTTCCTGATGGATAGACCTCAGGGAGAAGAGTGGGCAGCCCACTTCTCATCTTCCGGCTATTTTCTGCGATGGATGTAAGTAAAGTTCAAGGTATATGTCCCAGTTGTATACTGCATGCAACAGTATACAACAGCGATAAGTACAGTATGCGAGTAAGTATGTGATTTGGAACGCAGCCATAGTTACATGCTCTCATTATGAAGTTGTCAAACGGTGACCCAGCGATTTGATTAGAGTGACCTAGATGTTTGTTCCTCAATTGTTGGTGCATCAACACCGACCCAGTTCTGCCCAGTCAGGCTGGGCCCGGTCCATCCTACAGGCTGGGCCACGGTGGAGGAACCAGGCCCTAGTATCCAGGCCATAGCGTGACCCGCTGCAATCACACAACCCAGTCTCCAAGTCTCTATGTCCCTCTGGTCTCTCTGTCCTTCTGGTCTCTCTGTCCTTCTGGTCTCTCTGAAGCTCTGGTCTCTCTGTCCTTCTGGTCTCTCTGAACTTCTGGTCTCTCTGTCCTACTGGTCTCTCTGTCCTTCTGTTCTCTCTCTCCTACTGGTCTGTCTGTCTGTCTGTCTGTCTATTATCTGGTTTCTCTGTTCTTCTGGTCTCTCTGAACTTCTGGTCTCTCTGTCCTACTGGTCTCTCTGTCCTTCTGTTCTCTCTCTCCTACTGGTCTGTCTGTCTGTCTGTCTGTCTGTCTATCATCTGGTTTCTCTGTTCTACTGTTCTCTCTGAACTTCTGGTCTCTCTGTCCCTTTTTTCTCTCTGTTGATCTGGTCTCTGTCCTTCTGTTCTCTCTGACGTTCTGGTCACTCTGTTGTCCGCTCTGTCTGTCGCTCTGGTCTCTCTGTTTTCCTCTGTCCTTCTGGTCTCTCTGTCGCTCTGGTCTCCCTCTGTCCTTCTGGTCTCTCTGTCCTGGTTTCCTAGGTCTCCTCCTCCCTTCCTTCACTGCACCAATCAGAGAAGCGATGCTCCACTTATTACGCACCTAGCAGCAGTGTTACGTCTCAGCTGAAATACGACCGCCACTGCTGCGAGAGGAGAGGGCTCCATCTTATCTCTTTAGAAGCTAACTGAAAAGTCATTACATTTTAGTAAATTAACACTGTTATATAATACAGTGTGGTAATGCAAGCTAATTCTGTAAAAAAAAAAAAAAAAAAGAGCCCTTCTGGTGCCGGCAGACACAGAAACTTTCCGAGCGCACAAAACAAAATGTGCATGCGCCTCTATGGAGGATATAGGGTGCTCAATGAGAGAAGAGAAGAAATGAGAAAGAGGGGGAGAGATGAGGAAAGAGGAAGAGAGTGGACAGGAGGAGAGAGAGGAAGAGAGAAGAAAGAGGAAGAGAGTGGAGTAACATTAGAGAGGAGGAGAGTGGAAGAAAGTGGAAGAGAGTTGAGTGGAGTGGAGGAGAGTGGAAGAGAGAGGGGAGTGGAGGAAAGAGAAGGACAGTGGAGGAGAGTGGAAGAGAAGGATAGTGGAGAAGAGAGAGGGGGAGTGGAGAAGAGAGAGGGGGAGAGTAGAGAACCAGAGAGGGGAATGTGAAGTCAGCTGTGCCTGGTAAGCATGACATTCTCTGGCTTTGATTAAAGACTGTTTAGCGTCTCCTAGGGACCGACGAGAGCGAAGCTAAACATACACATTTACTCCAAAAGGGCAGTTCCTGGCAATGGACTGCCTTGCTACTAAAAATAACCCTCCCTCCAGCACCTCTGTACTGGTTACGGCCCAGACCAGACCAGATGGGATTCTCATCACTCAAGAAACAAGAAATGTCAAGAGGTCTTTCTTTCTTTCTTTCTTTCTTTCTTTCTTTCTTTCTTTCTTTCTTTCTTTCTTTCTTTCTTTCTTTCTTTCTTTCTTTCTTTCTTTCTTTCTTTCTCTGTTTCTCTATGGTACAGTAGCAGGACCCCATAGTAGTGTAACAGTGCGCAACAGTGTGTAGCAGTGTAGAAGTGCATCAGAGTGTAACAATGTATCAGTGTATCACAATGTATCAGAGTGTAACAGTACAGGTATGTAGCAGTGTAGAAGTGAATCAGAGTGTAACAATGTACTGTATCAGTGTAACAGTGTGTAACTATGTGTAGCAGTGTAGAAGTGTATCAGAAGTGTGTGTGTGTGTGTGTGTGTGTGTGTGTGTGTGTGTGTGTGTGTGTGTGTGTGTGTGTGTGTGTGTGTGTGTGTGTTAACAGGAAGTGAGAGGGTCTGGTTTCCTTTCCCTCAGGCAGACAGCAGGTCCAGGCTGGGCCAACCTAGCCAACCCTAACTCTAACTAATACTATGTTCCTTTTGTATCGGAAATGTCGGGATTCCCGAGAACGACGTCAAAATTGTCATCAGATACGTCACCTGAACTCTTTTACTGAGGATAAAAAATCTACCCTGACTTCATCAATGTTACTACTCGCATCAACAATAAGTGAAAGCAGGGTTCTGTCCAACGTCTATCAGTGGACGATGTTGCTACGAAGGTCGTATGCGCAAAATAGCATAGTTTGTTGTTATCAACTGGTATTGCCAGTTATCAACAATGTTGCCAGTTATCAACAATGACTAGAACTTGGCTAGAACTTGCAATTCTGGAACGCATTCAACTGGGATATGCTAACCCTGACCTAACCATAACACTAACCCAACCGCTAACCCTGACCTAACCATAACCCTAACCCAACCGCTAACCCTGACCTAACCATAACCCTAACCCAACCGCTAACCCTGACCTAACCATAACCCTAACCCAACCGCTAACCCTGACCTAACCATAACCCTAACCTCCACAGATGCTGACTCACCTCTGCTAAACAAGCAAGACAACATGCTCCAGGATGGTTCAGATAGTGGCCACATAAACACACACACACACACACACCCATCCTTCCTTCGTTTCAGACTGTTTATTGACTTAACATCATGATATATTCTGCCATGTTAAAAAAGAAGACAGAGGGCAAAGAATAGCCTCTGGAATAGCCTCTTTACTTATCACTCCTTTTTGATATTCTGCCATGTCTTTTCATTCTCCTCTCTCAAGATTTCCAATATGAACTAGTGATGCCTAGGCCAGTCCCTGCCTTTCCTTCTCTGGCTAAATCCTCTAACCACTGCACTACCTGTTCATATTTCACATGCACAATGAAACACAATAATTACAGACCGCAAAGACAATATCTGTGTATAGACTACATAGTTACTGCTTGGAAAATAATTTATTTACATTTTAGCGTTCAGTTCATTCAGGTTGTTCACGTGTCTCTCTCTCTCACTCAACAGGTAATATCGGATGGCGTTGTCACGCTCAGCAGGTTGCCAGATGTGCTTTACTATCATAAAATATGTGCATGTCATACTCTTTCGTTCACACACACACACACATACACACAAACACACACACACACACACACACACACACACACATGTTCTCTCCTTGGCTCATTGCTCCTCACGGTGCAGTAACCTCATGCTCTGCATGCTAAGCACACAGCGCTCTTCTGTATGCATAGGCAGAAGCACATACGTGGGCCGCATCCACACGCACATTACATACATGTAGCACCCCAGATGGTAACTGTGGTGATGTGCCATCTGCCCAGCTGGAGCTGTATGGGAGAGACAGACAGAGAGAGGGAGAGACTGGCTGTAAGGGAGAGACAGACAGATAGAGGGTGAGACTGGCTGTATGGGAGAGACAGACAGATAGAGGGTGAGACTGGCTGTATGGGAGAGACAGGGAGAGAGAGGGTGAGACTGGCTGTAAGGGAGAGACAGAGAGAGAGAGGGAGAGAGGGGATAACTACCATATTACATGCAGGTAATGCAGCTGCATTGGGGCCCCCCCACCACTGGAGATGGTGAGCAGCATGAGAACGAGGTGGAAGAGGGCGTGCCGAGACAATAGCTACAATTGCCGCCATCGGCATCCCTGCATGACTATCCCTGGGCCTGAGGACCTTTTCCATGGTAGACGCAAATGTCAAACGTTATATTGTGTCTAAGGGCCCTAATCCGCTTTGATCGTCTTGCATTGGGGCCCAGTCCTGACTCGCTACGCCTAGTGAGACTGGTTAGGTTGGGGTTAGGTTAGAGGTAGTATGGGAAAGACAGAGGGAGCATGCATTGAGTGAAGGCAAGGAGAGAGACCCAGACAGAAGAGAGACAGACAGGGAGAGTAAGACCCAGACTGAGGACAGAAAGACAGACAGACAGACAGACAGACAGACAGACAGACAGACAGACAGACAGACAGACAGACAGACAGACAGACAGACAGACAGACAGAAACCCAGACACTGGGTGAAGGCAGCGAGCCAGAAAACACTGTACACACACTGGACAGCTTCTCCTCTGTCTCATGCTCCACCTCCCCGGCACATGCATCTTTCTAAGGGTGCTGCCATTAATAGAAATCTGTTTTTTTCTGTTGACATTCCATGTCATTCAAGTCCATGTTCTCAGTCCTTCCGTCACAGGATGAATGAGCTCAGTCTTAATACTCACAAGGAACGAGTTTTGTCCTCTGAACAGTCGTATAAAGAGGAAATGTGCCCAACATCAGCAGAGCTCCGCTGAGTCATCGAGCTAGCGCAGAGCAGCATGGGCAGATTCTACCTCCTGTGTTCCCAGAGGGGCTGTGACCCCTGACCCCTGGAGCCTGTGACCCATGACCACGGCCTGCCTCATGCAAAACCGTGGTCAGGACACAGGGGGATTGTGGGAAGAAGAGGGAAAAATTTAATTTAGTCCCAACAGCACATAAAGAATTGTTGCCGTTAACAGAGAGACAGAGAGAGAGGGGGAGAAAGAGAGAGAGAGAGACAGAGAGAGAGAAAGAGAGAGAGAGAGAGAGAGAGAGAGAGAGAGAGAGAGAGAGAGAGAGAGAGAGAGAGAGTGGGAGGGGGGGGGGTACACAGGAGGTGAGGGCACTGATCAGCTAACAACCTGTAAGAACTCTACCTACCATACAGTACCAAGCGCTATTATGAAACAAGTCCAATTCCTCTTAGACCGGTTTCTGGAGAGAGAAAAAGATTTAAAGCAACAGGTAAACAGGGCAATAGAAAACCTTAATAACATATTTGACCTTTCAACCTCCTCATCAAACCTAGAGGCCTCAAACAGAAAAGGCAAAAATAAAGCCCATTGAATTGAACTGAATTGAATTGAGAGGGAGAGAGAGAGAGAGAGAGAGAGAGAGAGAATGAGACAGAGAGAGAGGGAGGAAGAGAGAGAGGGAGAGAGAGGGAGAGAGAGAGAATGAGTGAGGAGGAGGGATTATGAGAGAGTGAGAGGAAAAGAGAACAAGAGAGAAGGAAAGAAGTGTGGTGTAAAATAAATTATTTTCTTCACCCAGACACGGCGTTGACACACCAAAATAACATTGAATGCATGCACACACGCACACGCACACACACACACACACACACGCACACATAACTGCCTAAACATGGTCCCAAACACAACTCCTTAACTCCGCCCCCACATGCGCGCGATCAAAAGGTTCTCTAGAATCCCTGAGAACAGACTATGCTTAAAGCCCTCTGATTGGCTGGCCTCCAGATCCACTTTACAGCCTGTGGGAACCAATTTCCTGGTCCTCTCTCCTCTCTCTCTCTCCTCTATCTCTCTCCCCTTTCATCTCTCTCTCTCTCTCCCTCTCTCTCTCTCTCTCTCTCTCTCCTAGCTCCTCTGTGTTTCTCTCCCTCTCCTCTTTTCATCATAATCCTGTTTGAGTATCAATCTATGCTCTCATCACAGTCAACCCATTTTCCACTGTATTTTGGAGTGTAACAGTCTCACGCTGAAATTCCACTGGCTCCGTCTCCGGCTACGCGTTCAATGATTGTGATTCCACCAGACTTCCACCAGGCTCTCTACTCAGCTCCGGTAAAGATAGGAAGCAGGTCGATTTTTGATGGAATTCGCATCTGGGACGCATCAAATAGTAGAAGAAATGGGTCGTTAGGTTGAGCCAGAGAGAAGAGAGAGGAGAGAGAGAGGGAGTAGAGATGACAAGGCAGAAGAGAGTGAACCTGGGTCATGAACCACACAGATACACAAGTAAGAGACATGTAGATTTGGGTCATGAACCACCCAGAGATACACACAGATGAGCCATGTGAACCTAGGTCATGAACCACAGAGAAATACACAGTTGTGTAAATAAGTGTTACACCTGACCCAACCCAAGCCTCTGTATGGATCAATAAAGTACTAGCCTCCCGACACACACACACACAAACACACACACACACACACACACACACACACACACACACAGACGTAGACACAAACACATACGTAAACACACACATATAGACGCAGACACACAGATGCAGACACAGACTGACACACACAGACAGACGTAGACACACATGCATACACACAAAGGCAGACAGCAGGACAGACAGACAGACACACAGACAGTGAGGCAGACAGACAGACAGACAGACAGACAGACAGACAGACAGACAGACAGACAGACAGACAGACAGACAGACAGACAGACAGACAGATGGACAGACAGACAG
>NC_140237.1:19045391-19050391 GCF_949987555.1 Borostomias antarcticus
AGGATGGAGGAGGGATGGAGGATGGAGGGAAGGATTAAGGAAGGAAGGAGAGAGGATGGAGGAGGGATGGAGGATGGAGAATGGAGGGAAGAAGGAAGGGAGGATGGGGGAGAGATGGAGGGAGGAAGGTTGGAGGATAGAGTGATGAGGATGGAGGGAGGGAGGAGGGAGCTCCACTGACCTCTCCACCGTGTAACTCCTCACAGTTTCTCACCATTACTCAATCTTACTTCAATTTCAGGAAGCCTACAGTATGCGTGCATAATTCAAAAACAAAACACCCTCTCACCCTATTCCTCTAACCCGGCAAATGCGTTGTAGCCTCTATGCTTAGTCTTCCCCACTCCTTGCATCCTCATCCCTCCCCAGGCGGGGTGGGTGACCCAGGAGATGTGAACCCGTGTTCGGGGTGATAAAGAAAAAATAAAGATTCTTGTTGTTGTACAGAAACAACAACAGAAGTGTTCAGTTTTCCATTCACATGTCTCTAGCCACTGATGTGAGTTATGAATAGAATCTCTAAATGAGCAGTTGTTTGAGGGGTATAAAACATGCCAGTGAAAGGCAATAAAAACCCCTGTTTGATTGAAGCTCATTAAGGCAAACCAGCTGTGCGTCTACCACAGACTGGAGCTGAGAGGAGGAGGAGAAGGAGGAGGAGGAGGAGGAGGAGCAGCAGTAAAATGAGAGACAGAGAAGTTGGGGCCGTTAAAGACAGGAAGCACAGCAGCCCCCCAAACACACACATACAGTGTTTGCTCCATAGAGTGTGTGAGGTAGAGGGAGAGAAAGAGGCACATCTGAACACACACACACACACACACACCTCTAAACAACTTCACCCCTAGCCTGAGTTCACACTCACACTCATCTCTCCATCTCTCGCCTCCCTGCTAACTCCCTCAGTCTCTCACTCCCTCGCTGACGCTCCTTGGTCTGCTTTGCTTCGGCCAAAACCAAAACAAGCCAGGAACAAGCATATCCATGGCAACAAACGTGCCTTCTTATCTAGCCATACAATCACACCTGTGCGACGACATGTGACGGAGTCAGTGACATTGGAAAGTTATATGTGCGCGACAGGCTTCAGCGACAGCACTAAAAAGCTAAAGACGCCATAACTGTGTCAAGGTCAACGGTGTCAAGCGACGAAGGTTAAATTGGGTTTTAGGGTTAGCGTTACGGTTAAGGAGATGGGTGAGGGAGATGGGCTCACATCCATATGGCCCTGAGCTTTGCTACAGAACAACACTTCAGAACTGATCCCCAGACTCAGAACTCAACCAGAATAGAATACAGAGGAGCCAGAGATCTAAAATGGAGCATGCGGAACGTCAGCAGAACACAGTGGCTGTACTGTACTGTAGTGGATGAAAACAGTCTAGTACATCTTTGCCCTGTGGGCCTGACACACACACACACACACACACACGCACACATGCACACACACACACACACACACACACACACACACACACACACACTGGCCATGACAGTAATGTCATTCTCACACACAGGCACATTCATATCCTAAATGGCCACAAGACACAATTGAACTGTCTTCATTCATATGAAAGGCCTATTAGAATGCAACAGGCATTCAGATGGATAATTAACCATTAGCATTGACCAGGATGTTCAGAAACTGAGTCTGTGTTTCAATTCCAGTGCGTGTCCCCTATTACAGAGTCCAATATGACAGAATAATTGAGATATGTTGCCTGTGTGTGTGTGTGTGTGTGTGTGTGTGTGTGTGTGTGCGTGCGTGCATGCGTATGTGTGTGTGTGTGTGTGTGTGTGTGTGTGCATGCGTGCATGCGTGCATGCGTGCATGTGTGTCTGTGTGTGTGTGTGTGTGTGGTTACAGCTCTAGACAGGCCTCTGTGGGGGGTACAGGATGTGCCCCCCACTGCTTTTACTTGCCAGCCAGGAAAGAAGCAAATGCTGACAACCCGTTACAGATTCCAAAACCTGCTACGACACACACAGCCTTCAGTACTGAAATACTTCAGTGTGGTCTGTCCTTCATAACCAGACCAGTGTGGACTGTCCCTTCTAACTGTGAATTAAATGAAACACCAGCTCATGGCAGCTTATCAAGGGCAAGCTACCAATCACATAGTAATACAGATAATCACATAATAATACATCTTCAACAGCTTCAAGTAGCACTGTTCAAGTAGCACATATCCAAGCACAAATGATGCAATACATATACTAAAATGAGGGGCTCCTCCTTTTTGTTATAACACACACACACACACGTTCAGAGTGGCGGTTCCCACCTCTGGTGTTAGTAGCCATGTCGGCCACCTTCTGAAAAGCGTCCAGGAAAGCCACCGCTGCCAGAACCGTCGTCCTGGAAACACATGATTGACAGGTCAGCAGAAGCCTATTCTGTACTAGCCTAGCTTCCTTCTACATTTGCTACTTCTGTACTTCTTGTAGGTATCAGCCAGCTAACTGGCTACATTTAAAGCCACAGAGGTGTAAGTAATACTGACATGGTGGAGAAGTGGTGTTTGTGTGTATTTCAGGGGAGCTGTGGCTCAGTGGTAGAGCGGGTCGTCCAATGATCGTAGGGTTGGCGGTTCGAATCCCGCCTCCTCCTGTCCACATGTTGAAGTGTCCTTGGGCAAGACACTGAACCCCAAATTTAGCACCTTGCATGGCAGCTGCCGTGAATGAGTGCCATTGTAAAGTGTTTTGGATAAAAACGCTATATAAGTGCAGTCCGTTTACCATATTTTTACATCTTTTGTCATTCGGCAGACACTTTTATCCAAAGTGACTTACGATTATGATGAGCTAGTGTTGGAATTAAGTGCCTTGCTCAAGGGCACAAGAGTAGGAAATGATTGATGGGAACTCACTTGTTAAGTGGCCTGGTCTGGTCTCGGTCTCGCTCTAACCACTGGGCTGCCTGCTGCCCTTGTGGTGTGTGTGTGCGTGTGTGTGTGTGTGTGTGTGTGTGTGTGTGTGTGTGTGTGTGTGTGTGTGTGTCATGGATGTATTAATAGAACTGGATACAGCCACTCCATTCACTGACCGCTATCAACAATGAAGCCCTATTGAACCGCGCCATCTTGGCAAATTTGTAGTCATTTGATCATTTCCGGTGACTTTTGTACTTGCGCAGTTGTGCTTTTCTGGCCTTCCGGTGACTTTTGTACTTGCGCAGTTGTACTTCTGTCCTACGCGCGTCCACGGTCAACGTTGGCACCGCTTCTAGCTATCGAATGGCCGACTGGTGTAAGATGGATAGCCTAACGTTAGAGAGATAAATGTAGGCTATGGTTATGTTAATAAAGCTAACAATGATGTTGTAACATGCATGCAGCACTGCCGATCTGAACGATTGATTCATTATTACCATGGATCGGTATTGGGATTGATCAAGGGCGAATGTGAAATAGCAGCCACGAACTCAGCGGGTTATCCGAGATGCGGTAGCCGCGGCCAAAGCTCCTGCTGGCGGGGAGTGAAGCTCTTCAACTCGCCTGTCACTGGCTCCCTGGAGGAATTTAGCCTGGCTGCAATAACGTTATCGCGAACGGAATGAATACCATCTACTAGCAAACAAAACATGATCAGTTATATTTAACCTGTTAAAACTAAGATGCCTGGATGAAAAAATAATTTCTCCAATGGATATATTTTACAAAAAAAGGTTAATATACAAGCCGGTTTTCATTGCTAAATCAAAGCGGGGAGAGCCGGGAACGTGCGTGGACGCGCGTCGGACAGAAAAGCACAACTGCGCAAGTACAAAAGTCACCGGAAATAGCAAAATGACTACAAATCTAGCCAAGATGGCGCGGTTCAATAGGCCTTCACTTTAGATTTCAGATCCTGGGGGCTTGGTGTGTGTGTGTGCGTGTGTGTGTGTGTGTGTACACGTCTGTGTGTTTGTTTGTGTTTACCTGAGCTGGGAGTGCAGCTTGGTGGCCTTGGCACTGAAGTCCTCCCATACTGGGTATGATCCCTGGACACAAAGAGAGAGAGAGAGAGGAACCAGTTAGACATGTCTGAAACACACTGGAACCATTTAGACATGTCTGAAACACACCGGAACCAGTTAGACATGTCTGAAACACACTGGAACCAGTTAGACATGTCTGAAACACACTGGAACCAGTTAGACATGTCTGAAACACACTGGAACCAGTTAGACATGTCTGAAACACACTGGAACCAGTTAGACAGGTATGAAACACACTGGAACTAGTTAGACATGTCTGAAACACACTGGAACCAGTTAGACATGTCTGAAACACACTGGAACCAGTTAGACAGGTATGAAACACACTGGAACTAGTTAGACATGTCTGAAACACACTGGAACCAGTTAGACAGGTATGAAACACCAGTGTAGGAATCAGTTAAACAGGTCATAAAGGCCCTACGAGGAGTTTCGCGAAGCGGAAGTGTTTTCCGCCCAAAAAGACCACATTTCCCATTAGCCTCCCCGCGCACTTAAACCTTAGCTACCTGAGCTGGGTGTTTTGAAGACGGAACGATGGCCACCGACGAGGTAATTACATAGGTCTTACTAGTAACGTTACTTTTGACAATATACTGTATAACGGTCATATTTAAATTATTCTTCATCTTGTCGGCGGCGTAGGCTACTGCAGTAAATAGTTTCGTCATTCCAAGGAAGTTCTGAACGACCCGACCACGAAATAATAATCTAAAAATAAACTACATACAAGAAACAACATTTGTCGAAAATGGACACATAAACAACTGTGGGTAATGTAGATTCCCCCACATTAAATTGAGACTGTTTCGTAACCAAAAATAAACTCCTCGGGGTCCCTTTAAGCAAACTGGAACCAGTTAGATAGGTCTTACAGTGTAGGAACCCTATTGTAATAAGAGATGCACAATATGTATATATGCACCAATAATTTATATTATATCTCTTTGAAATTTTATATGAAGCAAGTATTGCTTTAACAACTCTTTTTAGATACTTTTTGATCCGATTACTCTTA